>NC_043717.1:76877069-76886666 GCF_006229205.1 Suricata suricatta
TAAATCCCCAGCAATGCAGGGGAATTCTACAAAACATTTAAAGCAGAGCTCATACCCATTCTTCTCAAACTATTCCAAAAAATAGAAATAGAAGGAAAGCTTCCAAACTCATTCTGCGAAGCCAGCATCACCTTGATACCCAAACCAGACAGGGACCCAGCCAAAAAAGAGAACTACAGACCAATATCCTTAATGAATACATATGCAAAAATACTCAACAAGATACTAGCAAATCGAATTCAACAGCATATAAAAAGAATTATCCATCATGATCAAGTGGGATTCATTCCTGGGTTACACGGATGGTTCAATATCCACAAATCCATCAATGTGATCCATCACATTAACAAAAGAAAGGATAAAAATCATATGATCCTGTCGATAGATGCAGAAAAAGCATTTGACAAAATACAGCACCCTTTCTTAATAAAAACCCTTGAGAAAGTCAGAATAGAAGGAACTTACCTAAACATTATAAGAGCAGTCTATGAAAAACCCACAGCTAATATCATCCTCAATGGGGAAAAACTCATCAGGTTTTTAATGGTGTGTTGGTTGAAACAAAAATTATAACATATCTGATTGTGGTGTACAATATATGTAGAGAAAATACTTCAGATATTTATATTTTAGGGGTGCCTGGGTAGCTCAGTTGGTTAAACTTGAGTCATGAGCTCAAAGTTTGTGAGTTTGAGCCCTGCCTTGGGCTCTGTGCTGACAGCTCAGAGCCTAGAGTTTGCTTCAGATTCCATGTCTCCTTCTCTCTCTGCTCCTCTCCCACTTATGTTCTGTCTCTCCTTCTATCTCAAAAATAATTAAAATTTAAAAAATTTTTAAAAAGTGGGGATAGTTAAAAGTCTTAAATGGATATAAGGTTTACCACGTGAAGTGGTAAAATATTGGGTCAGGTAGACTGTAACATGTTGAGGATATATATTTTTTTAGTACCTAGAGCAACTACCAAAAACATATATAAATACATTATAAATTATAAAATTCAAATTCATTAAACATAAATCCAAATGGAATTCTATTAAATATTCAAATGACCCAACAAAAGGCCTATAAAAGGAAACAGAGGATTAAAAAATAAAAGAAACAAATAGAAAACAAATAATAAAATACTTAAGCCTTACATATGAATAATTACTTTAATTGGTCTAAATGTATCAGTAATGACTAAGATTGTCATCACCTCCAAAAGAAAACTGTATGCATTAATAGTCATTCCCCCATTCCCTACTCCCAATTCCTATCCCTAGGCAATCACTAATTGACTTTCTGTCTCTGTAGTTTGCCTATTCTGGATATTTCACATAAATGGAATCCTATAACATATGGTTTTTTGTGACTCCCTTCTTTTACTTAGCATTAGGTTTTTGAGTTCCATCCATGTTGTAGCTTGCCCCCTCATTTTTTAATTCTTTACTTATTGGCCATGAAACATGGTGCCAGGAACTATGATGGGCTCACTGAGGTGCTTTATTTTGTTTGCTCTTCAAAACAAGCCTTTGAAGTTAGTAAATAAGATTATCTTGATTATAGATGAGGAAAATGAAACTCAGAAAACTTAAATAATTTGCCTAATGTCTTACAGATAGTAAGTGACTGAACCAGAAATTAAGCCCAGGTCTGATGCCACATCTCATGTTTACTCTACTAGGCCATGCTGCTTCACTGTTCAGGACAAGGTGGACTTTTTCCAGAATACAACTTGGAATCTGCTTGATTACTAGTGATGATGATTATTTGGCCCTAGCAGTAGTATTTGAGGATTCTATTGGCCTTTACTTGAGTTGGTCCATTGAAAACAGAAAAGACTGGTTTTCTCCAACCATAAAAGCCGGTCTTGCAGAACCAGGCTTGCCACATCTTTCATTTGTGACCAATTCTGCTTACGTTTCAACAGATATGACCAATATCCTTTCCCATCTATGACAACAGGGTTAAACCTCTTCAAAACATTGAGATTTTAGATAAAAGGAATATGTATTTATTTTATACTATATCTGTCACAATTTATCTAAGCTGTCATGCTTAATTAATGTAAGTGGAAGACATCATTTGCTATAGATGGCTATAATTATTTCCAGAAGAAACTTGAAAGCTTCAGGGAGATTTGGTGTTTTCATTCTGGAGAGTCTTTCTATAGTTTCTTTAAAAAATATCTATTTTTCTTTGCTGGTGAAAAGAGCATTTTGAAATTTCCTCTCAGAGACTTGCAGGCAGATGATTTGTTGAGCAAATAACGTGCCGTTAGAAAAAGCAGCTTAGGTAGCCAGATTTTCAGTGGATAATTTGATATTCTTAGATTGTCAGATACTGTAAGGCATCCAGGTAATTTGCTGCTTTGAACCAAAACACAATTGCCTTCCCAAGCCCCCACAACTTTTTTTGTTATTTGAAATGTTGCCTAACAATGGCTTTCTCTCCTCAACTCACCATTTTGCACCATCTGTTAGGAAAGTGCCTATTTTGAACACAGCATCTCATACACCCTATCATTCTTATAGCTCCTGGAGAAGCCAGGCTGTTTGGAGAAGGAATTGTGGCATTGGCAAAGGGGAGAGGAACAAAAGGTAGAGCTAGAATCCTCAATATATTTCTAGGAAGTTTCTATTCTATAGCAGGATAACTAGTCCATGGTGGTCCACCCTTTGAACGCGGGGAGTAATACCATGTTAAAAATGGATTAAGGTGTAGTCAAAGCCAGATCCAATTCAGGTAGGGAGTTTAAGGGTCAAAAACCCAAAAGTGCTAACTGAGAGATTATTTTCCCATCAAAACAATCCTGTGAGGCTCAGGAGGGTATTTTTAGGTATGCAGAGTTAATATTGGAGGTAGAATAATGAATAAAAACCTAGGTTAGCAATAAGATAGCAGTAGAATAGTCCTGAAAAATGAGATAAAGACAGGCCAACTTTATCCTGAGTGACAGACTATTGCAGTCACAGACTTACTTTTAAAGTCCTAGGAGCATCTTTCCTAGGTTGGACTGCTGTTTGTCTTTAATGTATCCGCCAGAGCCCAGCACTATAAAGTGGCTGGGGAGAGAAATGAAGGCAGGATATTCAATAGTTTTCATTGTGGCCAGAGTGAAGTTAGTGAGAGGGTTAAGGAAACAGTCTTATCTTCTCACCCTCCTAAACTCAAATAATCCCCTTATGGGCACTTGCTGGGGTAAACAGAAAGTGCTGATGGGTGACAAACCCTGGTTTATAGTGATGCCAATAAACAAAGATTTGAGGGGATGGGGAATCAGGGTGTGCGCATGGGAACAGCTCACTCTTTGATCTGACCATTTATCTTGATCAACCCTTGGATCCTATAATGGTTAATTTTATGTGTCAACTTGACTGGGCCATGGGTGCCTATATATTTGGTCAAACATTATTTCTGGTTGTGTCTTATTAGACTGTTTTAAATGAGATTAACATTTGAATTGGTAGACCAAGTAAAGCAAAGTGCCCCTACCAGTGTGGGTAGGCTGAAAGAATACTTTCTCTCTGCCTGATTGTTTTCAAACTGGGCATTTGTCTTTTCCTGCCTTCGGACACCTGTGTCTGAACTTCTCAGCATTCATATCATGTGAGCCAATTTCTCTCTCTCTCTCTCTCTCTCTCTCTCTCTCTCACACACACACACACACACACACACACAACACACACACACTATTTCTGTTTCCCTAGGGAATCCTAATACAGTACCAAAATTCCTGTTGTTGCCCCTTGATCAGCCCAATTCTCCCACAGGTGACCTTCTTGGGATAACAGAGTAGAATGACCTTGTACTGCTTCTGTAAGAGGAAGAAATAATTATCTCCTACTTAAATCCACAACTGCCTTCTTTCAGATAATCACCAAAAAAAACCCCATGTATAGGCTTAACATTTTGAGAACTTAAGTAAAGTTGTGTGGTTGTTGATTTATTTCGTCTTGGCTCGCTTGATTGTCTGTATGGGATAGAATCCGCTCTTCTGATGTTCTTCTGGCTGAATTGACTGACCAACAGGTCAGTGGGAGTGTTATGTAGAACCAGGTTGTATATCACTTATATTTGTGCATGTCACTGCTATAAATGTTCACAGGGCAGAGACTGCATTGCCGTATAGTGTGTACAGTGGCTACGATAACGCCACATGCATATAGGAGCTTCAGTGGAGTTCAGTGGTAACACAGTAATTGGTAATCTGCCCTCTGTATGCAGATCTCTCAGGAGAAAGACTAAGCAAAAGCATTGTTATATCTGCATGGCAAAACATATTTAAAGTTGCAAAAGAAGAATGCAATTGGTCATCAAATGCTTGGGGAGCATTTAGCCCACAAATGGGAAAAGTCACATATGCAGTTTATTTTATATTTAACCCACAGGTCAGACTTTAGAAGATCATCCTATTTATGTATGTAGTTTGGAGCACAAATATGACATTTAAAATCTTTTGTGGATTTATTTAAAAAATAATAAGAGGGGAGTGGTTTTTCATTCATATTCTTTATCTTGGCAAAATGTAAGGATGATGATGATAGTTGTTATGTGGACTATGATGATGTAATGATAGCTACAGTATATTTAGTATTTATTAAGTACTTGACATTGTTCTAGGTGCTTTATATATAACAATCCATTTAATCCTCAAAAAGACTATTTTTTCTGCTACAAAGCTTCACTTATGGATGCTCCTTGGGTGAGAAAAAGTACATATTTTAGAAGTGCCCACACTGCTGAACTTTAAATAGAAGTTAAATTCTGTCCATTTTACCTACTGGTAAAATAGAACTAATTGTACTACTTTCCTTTAAAAAGTCACTGTGTTAGATCTTTATTTCTTGGTGCTTTAACCCAAATCAAGCTCTTTCTGTCTTTTCTGACCTTGCCTCCTCCTTTCTGCTCATTCCTGCCTTTTATTTTCCCTCCTCTTCTTCCTTACTTCCTTCAGTGGCCATGTATAGAAAGATGAAAGATACCTATTTATATACTCCCAAACCGGTATTGTACATCAGGTCATTTGAAAACCTACTAAGGGAATTTTCTAATGTTCACAATGTTTAAAGAAATTAA
Organism: Suricata suricatta; assembly: GCF_006229205.1. Classification (NCBI taxonomy): domain Eukaryota; kingdom Metazoa; phylum Chordata; class Mammalia; order Carnivora; family Herpestidae; genus Suricata; species Suricata suricatta. The sequence goes on from NC_043717.1 coordinate 76,882,128, forward strand.
TTAAGTCTTGATCCAACCAAGTTTTATATGTTTAGTTTTGACTATCACCGACAATTTTTCACACTTACATAGATAATATATAATGTGTGGGGGGGGTGTATGTGTTAGAATCAAGGATAAAAGATTAAAAATGACTCCATATTGACCTTGCAGGCTGGCACTCACTTCTAAAAGATTGATAGCCATAACTCCCAGTGTCTATCCCTCAAATACCTGGTGGTAATAAGCCATGATAAAATAGTTTTTTATTTTAAAATAGATCTACAGTTTTATTTAAAAAAGTGTCCCAATGCCTATGAGAAAAACAGGTACACTTCGATTTCAAAGGATTTACTTCATGAAGATGTGAAACATTCTAATAAGAAATGTGTCGTTGAACCTTATGAAAATGAGATACACTGAAGCATGGAAGGTATCAACCAGAGGACACCCAAAGAGACAGATCAATCTCTGAGCTCTCTGCCATTTGAGCTCTGGGACATGATTTAAGTGGAAATTTTCCATACTATCAGCTGCTTCCCTTTTTGTCATAAAGATAAACAACATTGCTAGGTGCAATGAAATCCACCTGAAATGAACTGAGTTTAAAACAAACTGATTCGTACCATCTTACCTGGTCCAAATTATTCCAGGTATCCTACAAAGGTCCATGTCATTAAATAAAAGGAAGCAATTAAAAAAGAAGAAGCTTTCTCCTAAGCTATGAGCTCATTATTCTCTAAGCTCAATCTCATAACAAGTACCTGGTATGGTAACATGAGCTTGGGGAATGTTTGCTCTCTAACCTCCAATGTCAGCTTGATTATTGAAACAACAGGTAGTGTCTATTGTGAACTGTTCTATTTGGAGAGACAGAGACTATGAGAGAGGGACTGTGTGTATACATCTATCTGTGTGTGAACATGGAAGGTGGTGCCTGTGCTTTGCAAAATTATATAGTAAGTAAAGTTTATAATCAGTGTGTCCAATTTTTCCTGCTGGTTCTGTCCCAAAGCTGCTCAAGTCCTCTGGCTATAGTGTCCCTGCAAGAATTGGTTGGTTCCACGCAGTGTCTCCCCTTAATACATTTCTCTCTCTCTATCCTCTATCACAACTTATGATTCTGAGCCCTGTTAATTAAGTAGCTCTTCCTGGCTGGTAGTAGGTGCCTTCCTGGGCTAAAGAAGCGTAGGAACATAGAAAATCAGAGCTGAACGAGATTTGGCCTGAACCTCTCATTTTTTACCTTGGTGATCCTGGAGCCCAGAGATGGAAATTACTGCAACCAAAGTGATACAGCTAGTTATCGAGGGCTAACAGGTTATCCTTCCCATGTCTTATTTGATGTGCACTTCTGGAGTTAATGCTTCATCCCAAAGGAATGACTCTAATAGTGGAATTACTCCATGCTTCATGTGGAAAAATAGGTATGAAAGGTTTTGAGCTATTTTGAAGCTTTCAATGGGAAGCCGTTCCTTCTTCTCTGCTATCAATTTGTTTTCTGTCTCTTGAACTGCAAAGCCTGGGTCCTTGTGCTAGGTGAGCACATCATCTAGCTGGTTGTACCTGTGCTGTTTGCCACAGAAACTACCTTTGGAATCTTCTCTGATGGATGTCAGAGAAGTGGCTCCTGAGAAGAGGTGAGCCTATCACATACAGTTTTCAATATTTCATTGAGCTCATTTCCATTCTCTCTCTTTTGCAAATTACTGATATGACTTGCCCACATAAATAGAAAGAAGCAGCTCTGCTTAAAAATGCATGGGGCTGTTTTTTAAGAATGTCACAGTGGGAAGCCATCCAGGAACACTTTAGAAATCACGGTTGTCTTTATGCTTTTTTGCTAGATTTTGCTAGGAAATTAACAGGCCAAAACCAAAAAGGTCAAATGGGCTGGTATCATTGTCCTGTGGGAAACTCACAAAGATGGAGCTCCTTTAGTCCTAGTCTTGCTTTCTCTTTAAGTGTTCACAAACATAAGATATAGGTTTGCACTCTACTATAGTATATATATAGTCAGGCTCCTCTAAGCCCTCTTCTTGATGAGGGCTTGATTTTGACGCCTGCCCTGTCTTTAGCCTGCTCAGCTTAGTCTTAACAAAGAATCCTGCTAAGTAAGTAATCCTCCCTTTCTTGATAGCTAATAACCCCTGAGATCTGATCATCCCTCATTCTTGACCTCTAAGCAGTTGGCCTGCCTTAATCAAGAATCTTGTAAGGCCAACTTAGTAAGAACCCCTCTACCCTTGATATTTCCTCTTAGTAATTTTCCATCCATTGATCACCTCACGCTGCTCATTGACTACAAATATCCAGCTGTCTTTGCTGTGGCCAGAATTCAGTCCAATCTTTTCCCCCTATTGCAGTAACTCTATTGCAATACTCTTTGAATAAAATCTTCATTGCTGTTTTAACAAATTTCAGAATATTCTTAATGCCAGAATTCCACCATACTATATCCCTAATAAGGTGACAACCCAGGCTCAACTTGAATACTTCTAGTGACAGGGAGTTCATTACTTTGAGGTAGACCATTTAGATCATGTGCAAGACATGAAATGCAGCAACCTATTGGAGAAAACAACAGTTTTTGTGTCAGGCAGACCTGGGTTGGATGGCTGGATTCTTACTTCTAACCCTCCTGTTGCTTTCATTCAACAGATATTTTATGAACCCTTTACTAGCAACAGAAGAGTATAGGATAAGTTATCTATTCTAGATAGAGGGAACAGACCATATGACAGCTACGAGGCAAGAAATAAACAAGGAAAGAGAGAGCATGGCATATGTTAAAAAAGTTTTCAGAAAAAAGGTAAAATCAGGATCCTTATGCAGGTATAAATGCGAACATGTATTAAGAACTTATTTTACTCATATGATATGAGCAAACCAGGCAGATGTAACTGGTATCAAAACAGCACATATCTATGTGGAGTAAAGGAATATTGAGATAAACTGCAAATAAAGAGAAAATTGGTGATTTTACAGGGATGGAAATGAGTCAGCTAAATCACTGCTGGATGGGACATAACTTACATATCTCTTCATATCTACAGCTAGCAATGAATTACAAAATGGATTAAAGATAACAAAGGGGGATAGAATCTGATAATCCAGAAAAGAATATTGTAGAGGATTCATGGTTTTCCATAAAAACACGTTTGTTTCTATGCGTACTTAAGTAATTCAAAGATATTCTGTGTGGCTACATTGCAGTTCCAAGTAGTAAGCGATTAGAGGGTGGTAAGCAAGGGCGAGATCATGAAAGACCTTTTAAGTTAAGCCAAGAAATTTAAGCAGGGAAGTAACATGATCAGGTTTATGTCTTAAAGAGAGCATTCTGGCTCCATTGTTATTGGAAGGAGAGGATGAGATGTATGGACCAAGTTAGGGGCATGATGTAAAGTTGGGTGCAAATCATTGCCCTACTTCTACTAGCTGTACAGTATTAGGTGAGGTTACTGAACCTTTATGACTCCATGTTTTCTTTTGGAAAACGGATAATAATGCCTTCCTTGTGGGATTGCTGTGAAGATTAGTATTATGTATGCAGTGAATCTGGCATGCTGTAGGCAGTAAATATTAATTTCCTTCCGCTCTGCTCTCCCATCACAATCAAACTGTTAGAACATTTTCATACTGAGCCAAAACTTGCTTCATTTAATGCATGTGATTGAGGAGGTCCAAGTATTGCTATTTGGGCTTATATAAACTAAGTATAACCCCTTTTTCCTTCTCATATTTGTAGATAGTTCTCTTGTTTCCCTTAAGACTTCCTTTTTTAACCTAATCTTTTTCAGCTATTTCATGGTTCCTTCTCTCTCTTCTGAATACTCTCCCGTAGATGAAGTGAGAATCTCTCCTCACTTACAAAGATGAAATGACTATAGTACTCCAGGTATCGTTGAGACGGTATATAGTAAAGTGGAATAATCAGTTCTCTTGATCTGGATAATAAAACTATTTAATTGCCTACATTGTATTAGCCTTTTTGGCAACCATGGCATATGATTGGTTCATTTTAAACCTATAGTTAATGAAAGTGCCTGAGTGTTTTTCACATGAACAGCTGCTTAAGTGAATTTCCCTTCATTCAGAACATATGCAATGGCATTTTTAACTTATAGACAGGATTTCATTTTGCTTGTTTCAGACTAGCTTTTGAGTGTGTGTGTGTACGTGTGTGTGTCCTATATACTCATCTAAATATCACAAAATTTTTAACAATGACCAGTACATTTCCTTCCATTGACATATTTTTAATGGTTTATTTTCAAATTGGTTTTGATATAACACCCAGTGCTTCTCCCCACAAGTGCCCCCACCATGACCATTACCCCCTCCCTCCCCCGCCCTCTTCAGTCCATGGTTCATTTTCAGTGTTCAATAGTCCCTCATGATTTGTGTCCCTCACTCTCCCCAGCTCTCCTTCTCCCTTCCTCTCCCCATGGTCCTCTGTTAGGTTTCTCCTGTTAGACCTATGAGTGCAAACATATGGTATCTGTCCTTCTCTGCCTGACTTATTTTGCTTAGCATGACACCCTCGAGGTCCATCCACTT
>NC_043717.1:76886766-76895392 GCF_006229205.1 Suricata suricatta
TATACCACATGCTCTTATGCTCTTGATCCATTCATCAGGTGATGGACATTTAGTCTCTTTCCATGATTTGGCTATTGTAGAAAGTGCAACTATGAACATTGGGGTACATGTGCTCCTATGCATCAGCACTTCTGTATCCCCTGGGTAAATCCCTAGCAGTGCTATTGCTGGGTCATAGGGGAGTTCTATCGAAAGTTTTTTGAGGAACCTCCACACTGTTTTCCAGAGTGTCTGCATCAGTTTTCATCCCCACCAACAGTGTAGGAGGGTGCCTGTTTCTCCACACCCTCGCCAGCATCTATAGTCTCTTGATTTGTTCATTGTAGCCACTCTGACCAGCATGAGGTGGTATCCCAGTGTGGTTTTGATTTGTATTTCCCTGATGATGAGTGACCCTGAACATCGTTTCATGTGCCTGTAGGCCATCTGGATGTCCTCGTTGTAGAAGTGTCTATTCAGGTCTTCTGCCCATTTCTTCACTGGATTATTCATTTTTCGTGTATGGAGTTTAGTGAGCTCCTTGTATATTTTGGATACTAGACCTTTATCTGATGTGCCTATTGCCACTATCTTTTCCCATTCTGTTGGTTGCCTATTAGGTTTTTTGATTGTTTCCTTTGCCTTGCAGAAGCTTTTTATCTTGATGAGGTCACAGTAGCTCATATTTGTTTTTGATTCCTTGCCTCTGGGGATGTGTTGAGGAAGAAATTGCTGCGATTGTGGTCTAGGGGGTATTTCCTGCTTTTTCCTCAAGGGTTTTTATGGCTTCCTGTCTCACATTCAGATCCTTTATCCATATTGAGTTTATTTTTGTGAATGGTGTAAGAAAGTGGTCTAATTTCATTTTTCTACAAGTCGCTGTCCAGCTCTCCCAACACCACCTGTTGAAGAGGCGGTCTTTTTTCCATGGGATACTCTTTCCTGCGTTGTCAAAGATTCATTGGCCATATACTTGTGGGTCCAGTTCTGGGTTCTCTATTCCATTGGTCCATGTGTCTGTTTTTGTGCCAATACCAGACTGTCTTGATGATGACAGCTTTGTAGTAGAGGCTAAAGTCTGGGATTGTGATGCCTTCCATTTTGGTTTTCTTCTTCAATATTACTTTGGCTATTCAGGGTTTTTTGTGGTTCCATATAAATTTTAAGATAGTTTGTTCTAGCTTTGAGAAGAATGCTGGTGCAACTTTGATGGGGAGTGCATTGAATGTGTAAATCGGTTTGGGTAATAATGACATTTTAACAATGTTTATTCTTCCAATCCATGAGCATGGAATGTTTTTCCATTTCTTTGTGTCTTCTTCAATTTCCTTCATAAGTCTTCTATACTTTTCAGCATACCGGTCTTTTGCCTCTTTGGTTAGGTTTATTCCTAGGTATTTTATGTTTTTTTTGTGCAATTGTGAATGGGATCTGTTTCTTGCTTTCTCTTTCTGTTGCTTCATTATTGGTGTATGAGAATGCAACTGATTTCTGTACATTGACTTTGTACCCTGCAACTTTACTGAATTCATTGATCAGTTCTAGAAGGCTTCTGGTGGAGTCGATCAGGTTTTCCATGTAAAGTATCATGTCATCTGCGAAAAGGAAAAGTTTGACTTCTTCTTTGCCGATTCTGATGTCTTTTATTTCCTTTTGTTGTCTGATTGCTGATGCTAGGACTTCCAGCACTATGTTAAACAACAGTGGTGAGAGTGGACCTCCCTGTCGTGTCCCTGATTTCAGGGGGAAAGCTCTCAGTTTTTCCCCATTGAGGATGATATTGGCTGTGGGCTTTTCATAAACTGCTTTTATAATATTTAGGTAAGTTCTTTCTATTCGAACTTTCTCGAGGGTTTTTATTAAGAACAGATATTGTATTTTGTCAAATGCTTTTTCTGCACCTATTGACAGGATCATATGATTTTTTTCTTTTGTTTTGTTAATGTGATTTATCACATTAATGGATTTGCGAATATTGAACCAGACTTGTAACCCAGGAATAAATCCCACTTGATCATAATGGATGATACTTTTTATATGCTGTTGAATTTGATTTGTTAGTATCATGTTGAGTATTTTTGCATCAGTATTCATTAAGGCCTGTACTTCACTTTTTTGGGGGTCTCTGCCTGGCTTAGGAATCAGAGTGATTTGTGCTTCATAGAATGAGTCTGGTAGTCTTCATTCCACCTCTATTTTTTGGAATAGCTTGAGAAAGATTGGCATTAATTCTGCTTTATACGTCTGGTAGAATTCCCCTGGGAATCCATCTGGTCCTGGGCTTTTATTCATTGGGAGATTTTTGATAACTGATCCGATTTCTTCACTGGATATGGATCTGTTCAGATTTTCTATCTCTTCCCATTTGAATTTTGGTAGTGCATGTTGTTTAGGAATTTGTCCATTTCTTCTAGATTGTCCAGTTTGTTGGCATGTAATTTTTCATCAATCTCTGATGATTGCTTGCATTTCTGAGGGATCTGTTGTAATAGATCCACTTTCCTTCATGGTTTTGTCTATTTGGGTGTTCTCTCTTTTCTTTCTGAGGAGCCTAGTTAGAGTTTTATCACTTTTGTTTATTTTTTCAAAAAACCAACTCTTGGTTTCATTGATCTGTTCAGTTATTTTTGTGGATTCTATCTTGTTTAATTCTGCTCTGATCTTTATTTCTTTTCTTTTGCTGGGTTTGGGGTGTTCTTGCTGTTCCCTTTCTAGTTTCCTTAGGTTGTCTGTTAGGTTTTGAGTTTGTGCTTTTTCTAGTTTGTTAAAATAGGCCTGGATTGCAATGAACTTTCTTCTTAAGACTGCCTTTGCTGCGTCCCAGAGAGTTTGAATTGCTGTATTCTCATTTTCATTCATCTCCATATATTTTTTAATTTCCTCTCTAATTGCCTGATTGGCCCAATCATTCTTTAGTAAGGTCGTTTTTAACTTCCACATTTTGGAGGTTTTCCTGACTTCTTCCTGTGGTTGATTTCGAGTTTCATAGCATTGTGATCTGAAAATGTGCATGGTATGATCTCAATTCTTTTGTGTTTATGGAGGGCTGTTTTATGACCCAGCATGTGATCAGTCTTGGAGAATGTGCCATGTGCACTCCAGAAGAAAGTGAATTCCCTAGTGTCAGGATGCAGAGTTTCTAAATATATCTATTAATTCCATCTGCTCCAGTGTGCCACTCAGGTCTATTGTTTCTTTAGTGATTTTTTTTGTCTGGCTGACCTATCCATTGTTGTAAATTGAAGTCCCCTGCAACTAGCACATTCTTATGGATAAGATTGCTTCTGTTTGTGATTAATTGTTTTATGTATTTAAAAGGTCCTGAATTCGGCACATAAATGTTTATAATTTTTAGCTCTTCTTCATGTAGAGACCCTGTAATTATTATATAATGTGCTTCTTCATCTTTTGTTACTGCCTTTATTTTAAAGTCCAGTTTGTCTGATATAAGTACACTACTCCAGCTTTCTTTTGGCTTCCAGTCGCATGGTAGATATTTCTCCATCCCCTTACTTTCAATCTGAAGGTGTCTTCAGGTCTAAGGTGAGTCTCTTGTAGGCAGCAAATAGATGGGTTTTGGTTTTTTTTATCCATTCTGCTACCTTGTGTCATTTGACTGGAGCATTCAGTCCATTGACATTCAGTGTTATTTTTGAAAAATATGGGTTTAGATTCATTGTGTTCCCTGTAGAGTGCTTGTTTGTAGTGATGTCTGTGATACCTTTATTCCTTGCTACATTTCTCTCATAGAGTCCCTCTTAAGATTTCTTGTAGGGCTGTTTTGGTGATAATTAATTCTCTGATTTGTTTATTTGGGAAAACCTTTATCTCTCCGTCTATTTTGAATGACAGGCTCGATGGATAAAGAATTCTTGGTTGCATATTCTTTTTGTTCACCACATGGAAGATTTCCTGCCATTCCTTTCTGGCCTGCCAAGTGTTAGTAGATGTCTGTAACCACTCTGATAGGTTTCCCTTTGTATGTCAAGGCCCTTTTCTCCCTGCTGCTTTTAGAATTCTCTCTTTGTCTTTATATTTTGCCAGTTTCACTATGATGTGTCTTACTGAAGGTTGGTTTATGTTATGTCTTAGGGGAGTTCGGTATGTCTCCTGAATTTCAGTGTGTTTCTCTTTCCCCAGATTGGGGAAATTTTCATGTACAATTTGGTCTAGCATGCCTTCAAGCACTCTGTCTTTGTCTTCCTCTTTAGGAACTCCTATGATATGGACATTGTTCCGTTTGATTGTATCACTCAGGTCTCTGATTCTCCTTTCGTGCTCCTGAATCATTTTCTGTCTCTTTTTCTAGGCCTCCTCTTTTGCTATAACTGTGTATTCTAATTCACTTATTCTCCTCTCTGCTTCTTCAATACATGCATTGGCAGCCTCCATCTTATTATTCATCTCATTTATAGCCTTCTCTAACTTGTCACAGCTATTTTGAAGGTTCCTAGTCTTTGTATCAATATCTTCTCTGATAGGTTCCATGTTTTTTTTCAAGCCCAGCCATCAATTTTATCACAATCTTTCTAAATTCTTGTTGAGTTATGTTGCTTGTGTCTGTTTTGAGCAGTTCTGTAGCTGTGATTTCTTCCTGAAGTATCTTTGGAGAAGAGTTCTTTTGTTTCATCATTTTGGCTAGCCTTCTGTCTCCTGTCAGTTTTAAAAGCTCGTTCTGCACTGTGTGTTTATTAGTATTCCTCTATAGAAGGAGGCTCTTTGAGGTGTCCATGGTCTGTCGTTTCAGGAGATGTTCTTTTAATGATGTCCTTTGGTTTCTCTTGTTATGCCTCTGATTAATTTATTTCCCTACTCAGCGATAATCGGGATTTTCCACTGTGTGTGCTTTGGGTTGTTTCTTGAGATAGCCCTGAAAAGGAAAACAGACAGACAAACACACAGAGAACACAAGCACACAAATGTACTGATAAAGAAGCAAACCGAAGGAGGAAAGAAAAAAAGGAACCGGAAAGAAAAGAGGGGAAAAAAAGAAAAGAAAAAAAAAGAAAAAAAAGCAAGCGGCGAGTCGGGGGGGTGGGGGGGTGGGGGGGAGGGGACAGTGACAGTCAGAGATAAAGGGCTTGAAACCTACAGTGGGGGTTGGCGGATATAAGGATGAAATAAAGGAAAAACTATCTGGATGGTGAGAGTTGATCTAAGCATAGCAGTGCCTAATTGTTGGTCTTTCCCAGATTCCAGGTGAAAGGGAGACAAGAAGGAAATAGGAAAATAGTAAAGAGAAGATAAGGGAAAAAATAAAAAGTAAAAATATTAAGAAAAAAACCACTTAAAGGTAATAAGCCAAAGCACAGCAGCTCTCCAGTGCGGATGGGCGTGGCTTGGTGCAGGTGGGTCAGGTCTCAGGGGCTGCTCTCTGAGGCCCCACCTTGGTGGATGCGAGGAGAAGAATGGAGAAGGGCACCCCAAGCCCCCCTCAGATCATGCGTTGCCAGCTACTCTCTGTAGTCCAACCTTCTTGTGCCTCGGGCGGATCTGATTGTTCCTGTTTCTTAAGTTCTGCCGGGTTTCTAGGTCCTTGCCTGCGCACTCAATATTGCCACCACAGTTAAAATCTCCTGCAAGCGGGCGGCTTTCTGGTCGGGATCAAACAGGGGGACTGTGAAGTCAGATTTTTCCCCTGGCTCAGCCTGCGGTCAGTGGGCTGCCAGCCTGAGGGAGAACACCCCTGCTGAAGGGACAGATATCTCTCTCAGCGCTCAGTGCCCCTCAGTCCCGGGCTAAATCTCTCCTCTGCAGGGATTACGTACACTGTGAATTATTCAGTCTCTACTTCTCTTCCCCTGTTCTGTCTCCTGGCTTGCCCGGTGGTACAGCACAAGGCTGTGAAGGTCCGTGCGCCTCTGGATACCCGGCGCCCCGCGTGAGCGGCTGTCCGCGGATCTGTGCGCCTCTGGTCTCCCGGCCGCCCCGCCCGGCTAGGAGCGGTGCGCCTGGGGACACAGGGGTTTCAGCGGGCCCAGCGCCAAGCCTCTGGGCGCTTTGTCTCTGGAGCAGGTGCTCCCTCCCCTAAAGTCTCTGGTCCCAGCTCGCACTCACTCACTCAGGCAACCACGAGACTGCTGTCGATAGGGGTCTGTTCGCACACCTCCGTTCTTGGAGATCAGAGAGCTGTGGCTTTTTAATTCTTCTCAGTTTGATAATTGTGGGTGGTCGGAGGTAATGGGGCTCCTTACTTCTCCGCCATCTTACCGCTCCCCTCTCTATTGACATATTATGTATCTTATTACCTTTACCCTGAAGCAATCACTGTTGCCATTTTCTTTTAAATACCTTCAAAAATACTCTATTTCTTTATAAGTAAGTGTATAATTAAAAATACAGTTGATAACATATTATATACATTTATCTGTACTTTGTTCTTCACATTTAATAATTCCAATGGATTGTAAACTCTAGGAAGGAAGACAGTTTTGTTTTTTAGCACCTAAAAAAATGACACATACTGGAGGTTCTATACATATTTGCGAATGCTGATCAACATATTTGAAGATTTTCCATATCAGTATGTTCCAGGGATTAGCAAACTTTCTGCAAAGACCAAATCGTAAACGTTTTAAGTTTGCAGGCCATATGATTGGTGTCACAACTATTCAACTCTGCTGTTGTAGCATGAAAGCAGCCATAGACAGACAATAAAAAACAAACAGGCATGACTGTGTTCCAATAAATTTTATCTACGAAAACTGTGTGAAGCCAGATATGTTCTATGAGCTGTACTCTGCCAACACCTGCTACATACAGGTAAATCTGGCATTTTTTCATCGTTGCATACTGTTCTATCACATGGGTGAACTGTAAATTCTTTTTCAGTCCCTTGTTTTAAATTCTTTAATCAGATCCCTGTTTGATGTTCATTTAGGTTAGCAATCTTTTGCTGTTGTAATCAATGCTGCAACAATGTTTCAATGAGCATCATTTTTCTTTGTGCGCCGGTCTGAAAATATATTCTTAAAATATAATGGCAGGTGAAAGAGAGCAGGCACCCTTAGGTAAACAGATACTGCACAATGCTGTCTCAAGGGGCTGCATTAATCTGTGCTCCCACCTCCAATGTGTGACATTGCCTGCTTCTTTACACCCTCCCAGTGCTGTGCATTATTAAATTTTCATTTCTCCTTAATCTAAAGGGTGAAAACTAGGTGATCATTCACTTTCATTTTTATTTTTGAAAACTTCAAGCACACAGATAGCACAGAAAATAGTATATAGACAGAAACAATTAAATAGATGCTAATATTTTATCTTATTTTCTGCTCATCTCTCCTATTTTTTAATTAAAAATTTTTAATGTTTATTTAGTTTTGAGAAAGAGTGTGAGTGGGGGAAGGGCAGGGAGTGAGGGAGACAGAGAATCCAAAGAAGATTCCAGGCTCTTAGCTGTCAGCACAGAGAACCATGTGGGGCTCGAACTCAAGAAACCTAAGATCATGACCTGAGCTGAAGTTGGACACTTATCTGAGCCACCCAGGCCCCCTTTCTCCTTTTTTTTTTTTGTTAAAGAGGAAATAATATGTTACAGATATAACTAGAATCTTTCTTCCTATTTATATCTAGGATATATATATATATATATATATATATATATATATATATATATGGAGAGGAACCCTTCATATTCAGAGATAAAGTTAATGTATATCACTACCTTTATATATTATAATACGTATATTGTATAATATATACATTACAAATACATATAAGGGTATGATGTAGAATAATATATATAACAAATATATAATGTATATAATTTTATATATGTGTGTATATGCATATATATGATGTGTACACACACATTAATATATAGTATCTCTGTGTATTTTTTTTAATGTTTTATTTATTTTTGATACAGAGAGAGACAGAGCATGAGAGGGGGAAAGGCAGAGAGAGAAGGAGACACAGAACCGGAAGCAGGCTCCAGGCTCTGAGCTAGCTGTCAGCACAGAGCCTGACACGGGGCTGGAACCCATGAACCGTGAGATCTGACCTGAGCCGAAGTCGGAGACTTAACCGACTGAGCCACCCAGGCGCCCCATCTCTGTGTGTTTTTAAGCTTTATATAGTTGTATCATATTGTATGCAATTGTATCTTTTAGTTCAAAATTATTTTTCAGCTTTATGAAACTTGCTTTTATTTATTCAAAATTATGTTTGAGGTTTTTGTGGATATATGTATACCTAGTTCATTCATTTTAGCTATTCTGTGATATTCCATTGTATGAGGAAACCATAGTTTATTTATGCATTTTTGTCCTGTGGGACTTTTAGGTGCTGTCAAAGATTAACAAAGCTGGAAACTAATTTAAGTGGTAGGCATGGGACTTTAATCAATAAATATACTATTGCAATAGGAAAAAGAGTCAGTGTAAAGTGAACAAAACTCAATTAGTACTGAGGTGATAGAGTTTTAAAGGGAGAATGAGGGAATAGGGAGGGGTATAAGGGCTCAGAAGAGTGAGGGAAGGGAAAGATTAAAAAGTGGGAGAGGGATGCCTGGATGGCTCAATTGATTAAGCCGTCAACTCTTGATTTTGGCTCAGATCATGATCCCAGGATCACGGGATGGAGCCTGCATTGGGCTCCGCACTGAGTGTGGATCCCACTGCTTGGGATTCTCTCACCCTTCCCC
>NC_043717.1:76895492-76920621 GCF_006229205.1 Suricata suricatta
TTATTGAAGTTAGGCTCCTATCCTCCCACAGAGACCAGGAGACAGGGACCCTATCTTCAGATGTTGGCTAAAAGAGTCAATTCTTTTGGCTGACTTGATTATTCCCAGGAAGGCACTTTAAGGGAACCTCACCTTAGGCATGTGGCTTTGAGCTATTAGAAACTATATTAACGTTTTTGTTCAAGCAAGACTTTATAGGCCAAGGTTGAGGTCTAGTCAAGAAGGGGCTCAGAGGAGCCTGGCTGGAGTTTGGCCAAGCAGAGGATCTTTGTCAATGATTGCCATTTTCCCCCCTGTAACACTGCCACAGAGCACGCCCTTGTACACTCGTGCCTTAGTGACGGAGTTTCTTTAAGATAGAATCTTAGAACTGAAATTACTGTGGTATAAGGTGTGGCATCTTCAATGTTATCAAATCACTCTTCAGAATAGTTGCACAAATTTGTGTTCCTATCAGAAATACATAAGATGTCCAATTTCCCAAAATCCTTAGCAGTCCTTGATCCACCACCAACATTAGGGTTAAGGCAAATGAAATGAGTCATGCAAGTGCATGGTCAGATCCTGTCTTTATTTGAAAGTTTGATGCATTGTTCATCATTGAATTTTTTTTCTTGTTAATTTTGAGTTTCTAAAATCTTATCTTGACTAGTGAGGTTTTTTTGTGTGTGTATGTTCCCTTACATTTTGTGCCTGACGAGAGTGCCTCACTTACCGTACCCTAGTCCCACCCCTGCTAGATACTAATTAATTTTTTTGTCATTCTAAAGAGAATAAAATGGCCCTTTATTATCCTAACTTGCATTTACTGATTGTTAGTGAGATCAAGTATGTTTTACTGTACTTACTAACCATCTGGGTTTCTTTTGTGAAATAAATGTACATATTCTTTAGCCATTTTCTTCGGGGCGATTTGCCCTCTCTATATTGTTTATTGAACTTATTTATATACTCTGCATTAAAAAAAACCTTTGTTGGCTGTATTCATTAGAAATATTTTCTCCCAGTTTATGTCTGGCCTCTTTACTTTGTTTATGGTGTCTTTTTGTATGTAGAAAATTTCCCTCTATTTTTTTTAAACCACAAAAGACTTAAGTTTAGAGAACAAACTGAGGGCTGATGGAGGGAAGTGGGTATGAGATGGACTAGATGAGCAATGAGCGTTAAGGAAGGCACTTATGATGAGCACTGTGTGTTGTATGTGACTGATGAATCACTAAATTCTACATCTGAAACCTATATTTCACTATATGTTAACTAACTAGAATTAAATAAAAATTTGAAAAGCAAAAAAAATTAATTTCAATGTAGTCAAATATATCAGTCTTTTCATTTATGACCTGTAGTTTTCAGTGAGTTTTTCAGAGATTTTTTTCTACTCCAAATATCAAAGCTTTTCCTTCTTTCTTCTGGAAAGTTTTAGGGTTTTGCTTTTCATATTTAACTAATTCAGCAAGATGAAGTAGGAATCTAATTTTATCTTTTTTCATATAGATAGCTGGTTGCCTGACAAAATTTATTGACTAGTTTATTCCATCTTTCCTTAATTTATAGTGGAATCTATGTCATATACAAAGCTCAGATATGTAAAGTAAGTCTGTTTCTGACTTATCTGTTACACTGTATTATTCGACATATCTATTCTTAAACCAATACACAAAAAATAATGATTTTTTTTCTCATGGCTGTATAATATCCCGTTGTGTATAATTTAGCCAGTCATCTGTTGATGGGCTTTTAGGTTGTTTCTGTATGTATATCTTTTTTGAATAACGTTGCAATAATCATGGGGATACAGATATCTCTTCAAAATCCTGTTTTTATTTCCTTTGCATATATATCCAGAAGTGGAATTGATGGATAATATGATAGATCTACTTTTAATTTTTTGAGGAAACTCCATGTTGTTTTTTATAGTGGTTGGAACAATTTGTATTCCCATCAACAGTGTATAAGCATTCCCTTTTCACCACATCCTCACCACCACCCATTGTCTCTTATCTTTTTGAACACAACCATTCTAATAGATGTGAGTAGATATTTCATTGTGGTTTTGGCTTGTATTTCTCTGATGATTAGTCATGTTGGTCATCTTTTCACGTGCCTGTTGCCCATTTTGATGTCTTCTTTAGAAAAATGTCTATAAAAAAAAAGAGAATAAAATGACAGTTACCAAGAGATGGGTGGGAAAAAGAGATTGATATTGTTTTTTTTTTTAATATATTTTATTTTTTTTAAATGATTTTTATTTATTTTTGATACAGAGAGAGACAGAGCATGAGAAGGGGAAGGGCAGAGAGAAGGGGACACAGAACTGAAGCAGGCTCCAGGCTCTGAACTAGCTGTCAGCACAGAGCCTGACGCGGGGCTCGAACCCACGGACGTGAGATCCGACCTGAGCTGAAGCCAGAGACTTAACCGACTGAGCCACCCAGGTGCCCCGAGATTGATATTGTTTAATGGTACAAACTTGCAAAGAGTAGTAAATAAGTCAAAGAGATCTAACACACAGTACAATGACTATAGACAACCATAATTTACTATAATTATGTAATGTGATAAATATTGCTACAACAGCAATCATGTTGCAATATATAAATGTAACAAAGTGGGGCACCTGGGTAGCTCAGTTGGCTAAGTGTCCGACTTCAGCTCAGGTCATGACACATGGTTTGTGATTTTGAGCCCCACGTTGGGCTCTAAGTTGACAGCTTGGAAGCCTGGAGCCTGTTTCAAGTTCTGTGTCTCCCTCTCTCTCTGACCCTCCCCCACTTACACTCTGTCTGTCTCTCTCTCAAAAATAAACATTAATAAATAAAAAATTTTAATGTAACAAAGTAACATGTTGTACACTTTAAATTTACACATTGAAGGAAACAATAAACAAAACTAAAAGTCAACCAACTGAATGGAAGAAGATAGTTGCAAATGATATGTCCAACAAAGGGGTGGTATCCAAAATATATGAAAAACTTATACAGTTCAACACCCCAAAAACAAATTATCCAATTAAAAAAGTGAGCAGAAGAAATGAGCAGACATTTCTTCAAAGAAGACATCCGTATGGCCAACAGACACATGAAAAGATGCTCAACATCACTCATCATCAGGGAAATGCAAATGAGATATCATCTCACACCTGTCAGAATGGCTAAATGAACAACATGGGAAAGAAGTGTTGGTAAAGATGTAGGGAAAAAGAAACCCTCTTGGACTGTTGGTGAGAATGCCAATTTATGTAGTCATTGTGGAAAACATTATTGAGGTTGTTCAAAAAGTTAAAACTACCCCATGATCCAGTAACCACACTTCTGGATATTTACCAAACAACAACAACACTAATTCGAAGGGATACATGCACCCCTATGTTTATTGCAGGATTATGTACAATAAGCAAATTATGGAAGCAACCCAAATATCCATCAATCAATAGATGAATGGATAAGTAAAAAGTGGTATATATATTTATAATGGAATATTATTCCGCCAAAAAAAGAACAAAATCTTGACTTTTGCAATAACATGGATAGAGCTAGAGTGTAAAATGCTAAGTGAAATAAGTCAATCAGAGAAAGATGAATACTATATAATTTCACTCATATGAGGAAATTAAGACATTTTAAAAATGAGCAAAGAAGAGAGTGACAAATTAAGAAATGGACTCTTAAATACAGAGAGCAAACTGATGTTTTCAGAGGGGAAGTGGGTGAGGTATGGGTGAAATAGGTGATGGAGATTAGGGAGTGCACTTGTCATGATGAGCACTGATGATGTATGGGCAGTGTTGAATCACTATATTGTACACCTGAAACCAATATAACACTGTATGTTAACTATACTGGAATTTAAAATGACATGAAGTAAATAAAATAAAAAATAAGTTTATACAATATCATGTCAAATTTATTCAATAAAAAAATTAAAAAGAATTATAGCTTTATAAGTTGATCTTGTGGAGGATAAATCCTCCATTTATTATTATTACTATTATTATTACTATTTTTCTTATTATAATTATTATACATTATCCTGGCTACTCTTGGCCTTTTATTCTTTAATATAAATTCTACAATTAGCTTTTGAATGAAAAATTTGTTAGAATTTTATTGGATTTATGAAATAACCTGGAAAAATATCTTTGTGATACTGATTTTCCTATCCATTAATATGTCATATGAACTTTGGCATTTCTTTATAGATATATGTCATTTTTATGCTTTGAATAGTATTTTATAATTTTCTCCATAAAAGTCTTATAGTTCTATTGTTAGATTTATTCTTTAATACTTGTAGTATTTTTCTATTGTAAGTAATATCTATTGTTTTATTTTTAAATTATTTGTTGCTGGTATTCAAGAGCATAGTCTTTATACATTAACTGTATATGCAACAACATTTCAGTTTTTTTTAATAGTTTATTACCGAGTTGGTTTTCATATAACACCCAGTGATCTTCCCCACAAGTGCCCCTCTCCATGACCATCACCCCCCATCCCCTTCCCCCCGCCCTTCGGCCCTCAGTTTGTTCTAAGCATTCAAGAGTCTCTCATGATTTGCCTCACTCCCTCTCCCCAACTCTTTCCCCCTCTTTCCCCTTCCCATGGCCCCCTGTTAGGTCTCTCCTGTTAGACCTGTGAGTGACAACATATGGTATCTGTCCTTCTCTGCCTGACTTATTTCGCTTAGCATGACTCTCTCTAGGTCCATCAATTTTGCTACATTTTAGTTTTAGAAGCTTTTAGTTTTTCTTGGGTTTTCTGTGTAGACAAACATTATGTCTAAATAATGTCAGTTTTATTTTTTCTTTCCCATATTTAAATAGTTGATATCTTTTTCTTGTTTAATTGTATTGGCCAGATTTCCCAGTATAATATTGACTGAGAGCAGTGGCAGTAAGCATTCTTTACTTGTTTTTGACATTAAAGCAAACATTTCAAAAGTGTCACCAATTATAGTTGTTACATATTTTCCAGTAGCTAGCCTTTATTAACTTGAGGAAATCAGCTCTTTAAGAAGATTTTACTTTTTTAGAGTAGTTTAAATTTACAACAAGGTTGAGAGGGAGATACAGAGATTTCTGATACATCCCCCCCTCACACACACTTGCATAACATCCTCATTATCAACATTTCTCACCAGAATGGTGCAATTTCTACAAAGGATGGACCTACACTGACACATCACAATCACTCAAAGCCCATAGTTTACCTGAGGGGTTCGCTTTTGGTGTTGCACATTCTATGGGTGTATAGTCACAAATGTATAGTGACATACATCCATCATATAATATCATAGAGTAATATGATATCATTTCCCTTCCCCAATTCTCTGTGCTCTGCCTATTCATTTCTTCCCAGCACCCCCTACACACATACACACTGGCAACCAGTTATTATTTTTTTTTACTGGCTCCATAGTTCTGCCTTTTAGAAAATTAACTTTTATTCTCAGTTTTCTGACAGATTTTATGCTGAAAATGTTTTGATACTTATCAAAAACTTTTCCTGCATTTCATCAAATTATTTTTCTTTTTATCTTGTAATGATAAAAGACATATGTTTTTTTCTTGGATGCTAAACTATCATTATAGTCTTCAGATATACCAAACTTGGTTGTAATTTGATGTATACATGGATTGGTTTTGTAATATTTTATTTAGTGATTGTGTTTATGTTCATAATTGAGCTTAGCCTGTAATTGTTCATTTTTGCTTTCTCTTTTCCTGCTTTTGATGTCAAAACTAAACTAGGCTCATTAAAGCATTGAATCCTTTTTTCTTGGAACATTTATGTAAATTAGATATTATATGTTCTTTGAAAGTTTGCTTTTTGAAATTTGGTTGAGGGAGATTTCTAACTATTCAATTTTTTAAACAATAATTGTAGAGTTTTTCAGGTTTTCTGTTTCTCTATAGGTTGGTTTGGAGACAATTTTCCCTAAGTTTAATTAGCATAAAGCTCTTTGTAGTCTTCTCTTTTAATGGTTAAAAATATTCTCACTAAAAAATTCATTTAATTACAATGGTGGGTATATGTCATTATACATCTGTATAATGCAAAGGCATATTGTATAATGAAAAGGCGAAACTATAGAGACAGTGAAAAGATCAATGTTTGCTAGGAGTTGGGGGGCAGAGAAAGGATGAATAGGTGTAGCACAGAGGATTTGTAGGGCAGCGAAAATACTCTCTATGTCAACATAATGATGGATACATGTCATTATGCATTTGTCCAAACCCATAGGTTGTACAAATGAAGAGTGAAACCTCATGTAAATTTTGAATGTTGAGTGATTACGATGTACCCATGTAGTCTCATTGGTTGTAACAAACGTACCTGTGTAGTGGAGGATATCAATAGTTAGGGAGACTGTGCATATATGGGGACAGGGGATATATATTAACTTTCTGTACCTTCTGCTCGATTTTGTTTTGATCCTAAAACTGCTCTAGAAAATAAAATCTATTAATTAAAAATATACATTTAATTATGGGTGAAGTTAGCTATTTACAAAGCTAAAAGCCATTTAAAAATTATTCTGTGAGCTGAATGTCCATGTTGTTCATCCATTTTTATTTCAAGTGTTAGTATTTACTATAGGTTTTTAAGAACTCTTTATATATAAATATAAATGTAATTAGGTCTTTATCCCATGCTGTAAATATTGATTCATTTTTCTTTGAATGTTTAGAATAGTTTTTGCAGTCAGAAATTAAAATATTTCAGTATTGAAGTTTATCATTCTTTTCCTGCATGACTCTTAGGTTTTATGTGTTGCTTGGAAAGGCCTTTCTCAATGTTAGATTTCTTTATAAATACCCTGTCATATTTTCACTTAGTATTTTTGTCATTTTACTTTTTGTGTTTAAATCTTTTACTATCTGGTATATATATATTTGGGTAGGGAGTCAGCCGATTTAATAACAATTGATAATATCAATTATCAATCAGTCATCAATTTAATAACACTAGTTATTGAATTGTTAATTTCCTGACAGATTTTAAATATCATCTATATAGCACAAAACTCGTAACTGTATAGGTGTTCTTTCTGGATACTTTGTTCCTTTCTATTGATCAGTTCGTTTTCATATTAGCCAGTTTATAATTACCATAGCTTTATAATATATTTTTGAGCATTTTTCTGGCTATTCTTACTTGTTTATTTTCTCCCCATGAACTTGATATCTGCATATCTAAATCCCAAAAGTCATGTTGGTATTTTCATTTGGATCACAAATGAATAGACTAAGTTTTAGACTAATATGTTAGTTGTTATCCTACAATATTGAGTTTTCATATTCAAAAGCAGTGTATCTTTCTAGATGTGCAAGTTTTCTTTTATACCTCTCAGTGAAACTTTAAAGTTTAAAGTCCTCTTCTTAGAAATCTTATGGTAATGGAGGAGGGCACTTTTGGGGAAGAACACTGGGTGTTTTACGGAAACCAATTTGATAATAAACTATTAAAAATAATAAAATTGAATTAAATTAAAATTTAAAAATCGAA
Organism: Suricata suricatta; assembly: GCF_006229205.1. Classification (NCBI taxonomy): domain Eukaryota; kingdom Metazoa; phylum Chordata; class Mammalia; order Carnivora; family Herpestidae; genus Suricata; species Suricata suricatta. Next base: position 76,903,001 of record NC_043717.1, read on the forward strand.
ATCTTATGGGGTTTTGCTTGGTCCTGTTCTCACTAGAATTTTTACTTCCATTAGAGTTTCTAATAAGAAGAAAATTAATGGTTACCTCATTTATAAACTGATAATGATAATAATAACTACTACTTCCTAGAGATATTTCAAAGATTGAAAGAAATAATGTATTAAAGCTCTTGGCACAGTGCCTGACACCTAATAGCCATTTCATATTTATTGGAGAACTTATTCTTAGACATTATGTAATGAACCTACCAGGGATATACAAACAGTGTCACTCAGATATCTGACTCTTTGGGATAACATCTAAACTCTATGCCTTAGAATCCCCACTGGAACATACGGCAAGAAATTCCAATCTCCATTTCAAGAGACAAATGGTAGTAACAATGAGAATGACTCATATTTTTTACCTGGGCAATTAAAGCAATTCTCAGGAGCTCTTTCCTCTGTTTCTGTCTTTCTGTACAGAGTACATAATTAGATCATGGTATATTTTCTCCATACCTACACAGGACTTTCTTGATTACTGAGAATATAGTAACATAGAATGTCTCGCTATGATTGGGAAATATTTTCTAAGGTGCTTAATATTGGATTATTATCAAAGGAATTTTTGTGGGCTAGACAGTTGCTTTCTGCTGATCCTGATAAGGCCAATTTTTGAAGTTTGAGGTAGAGGGAATCCTGTCTTCTGACTCTCCTGGTTGCAAAGATCTGAGGTTTTTTTTCTGATAGGGCATAAAATCTTAGATGGCTGGAAAGAAGAACAATTTATCCAGCACTATTGGCTATAATATCTAACACATCCTGAATATCAGCACCAGCTCACAGGAGCCCTTGAAGAAAATGAATCTGGGTGTTGGAAGCAAGTACATCTTTTAAGACTGGTTCATCTTCTATAATATTTGGAATTCCAAGAAGGCCCCACTGCCCTTTTGAGTTCTTCTCTGTCAGCTCATGGAGGCCTTTTAGTGTGCAATTGAGAATTTAGTGTGCAGGAAAAGGATTGCTGTAATGTGCAATTAATTCAGAAGGAAAGATTTGTATTAGCTGTCTACGTTTTAAAAGAGGAAGGACTTGAGTCATGTGAAATTAGGTGATTAACTAGTTGTTACATAACCTTCTGATTTCTGTATAAGTCTAATTACATGAAATAGAAGTTGGGGTTTTGATTTTTTACTTTGCTTTTCTGTTTGGAGTGTAATTGTAACTACTGTAGTGTAAATGATGGAAAATAATTGCAAATGTTAAAAAAATAAATAAATAAACAGAAAAAAATAAAACAGGAAGGTCTTGAATGTCTGGAGGTGGTGGTGTTATATTGAGGAACTTTTACAACAGAATATTGATAATGATTCTGAAAGAGACGGTGTGGTCCTTAAAAGGCAAATTTCTTTAACACCAAGCTTGAATACACAAATAGCCAAGTTAACATAATCACCATCCTTCTTATATCCTGTCATTGGTGTTACTCTCTTTACATATCTAGGCAAATGACTCTCTGTAAGGCTGAAGGAAACAAGCATTTGACATAAGGCCTCTCTTTTCCCATCCGTTTAAGCCCCATCTTTCTTGCCTCAATCCAGCTGCATGTGATACATCATTTTGCTTACATTTTACTGAGTCTAAATGCAATCGTAGTGAGTTGTTACAGATTTAAGACTCAGGATCATAAAGAACCCCATGAATATCTACTTAAAAATTTTTTTTAATGTTTATTTATTTTTGAGAGACAGAGAGACAGAGTGTGAGCAGGGGAAGGGCAGAGAGAGGAGACCCAGACTCTGAAGCAGGCTCCAGGCTCTAAACCATCAGCACAGAGCCTGATGTGGGGCTCATACTCACAAACTGCAAGATCATGACCTGAGCCAAAGTCGGCTGCTTAACCAACTGGGCCACCCAGGTGCCCCATGAATATCTACTTTTAACTAAGCAACTTTGCCTTGAGTCATAGGTAGGCTAAGGGGCTTATCTAGCCTCATTCAGAACAAACATTGAGTGGTTACTTGATGTAAAGTATAAATTGTAAACCTGGCAACAGATCCTGGGGACTCACAAGTTGGTAAAGCCTAACCAAGGCCAAACCTTAGCCTTAAGTCATTTATGAAACAAATTGATGGAATGTCCATAACATACCAGGCACTGTGCAAAGCCCTGAGAATATGACTGAACAGGGCATGGGATCTGATCTCAAAGACATTATAGACAGATTGGAAGACACTTCTGAAACAGGAGGCTAAAAGCAGTGGTCGAGAAAAGCATAGGAGTTTGAGGCCTTGGGTTCAGAGATGATCACCGAGGGAGGTCAAAGGTGGAAGTCTTGGAGCACAACAATATTTGAGGTTTGAGCAGGGCAAGGGAATCTAGAATAGAAATCCAAGGATGAATGATCAGAAAAGAAATGAATGTAGGAATTGATTTCATAGAAATCGAAAGAGGAGAGAGATATTTAAGGAAAGAGTAGGCAATAATGTCAAATGGAACAGAGAGATCAATTAAGAAAATGACAGGTGAGTATCAATTGAATTTGGAATTATGAAGATCATTGGTGACTTTAGGGAGAGCAGTGTTGTGGAACTGTGAGCAATGAAGCCGATTTGCAATTAGTTGAGGTATTAATGGGGAATCAGAGTATTAGAATGATGAGTATTGGCTATCATTTCAAGGAGTTTAGGTGGGAAAGAAAAGAAAGCAAGAGGATGCCAGGTAGAAGGGGTTGCAGGTTAAGAAGGTTTTCAATTTTGTTTAATGTGGAAAAGACTTGAGCATGTCACTAGGCTGTGGAAAAAGAATCAGCAGGAGAGAATGAGGTTGAGGATGAGAGGGAAGGATGCTTTATACAGTGGTGTCCCTGAGAACAGAGGGGGTAATAGGATTGAAGTGGGTGAGTCAGTCATAGGAGGCATGATAACTTAGTCTTTGGGACTAGAGAAAAGGGGTCAACAGTGGGAGTGGTTGTTGGATAGGAAAGTCTCCCTCGATGACCTTAATTTTCTCAGTGAAGCAGGAGGTTTGAACATCTATAGACAGTGAAGGGAGAGGTGGAGAGTAAGATTAATGTTAGGTATCTGGCTGAAACCATGGTGTCCAGAAGAGAATATGAGAAAAATAAAGATGACTAATAATAACAACAACAACAACAGCAATAACAATAATAATGAATATTTGGAAATTCAACAACCCTAACACTTTGGTATCTTTAAGCTAGTGTATAGGGAGATGCACCATGGCCAAACAAAGCTCAGCAGTTTATTTAGCTCTGAGTACCTACTTGGTTATTGAGGTAAATCAAATTCTTGTTTGGAGCCTTCCCACCTTCGTCTGTAAACAACTCCATACACACTGCAAATATCCAAACTTTGAAATACTATCTGCTGATAATAATGAGGAGGAGAAGAGGAGGAATATTTAACATTCACTCAGTGTTTTCTAAGTGCTGGACACTGTTATAAGCTCTTTACATGCATTAGAGTCAGCTGAATAAATTAATCTATGGAAATGGATTGATTGTGTGTGTGTGTACATACATGTATTACAAACATCATAGAGATGATATACATATAGCCTATGTACTTCACACTGTGCCCAACACTTTGCAGTAACTCTAGTTTTTCCTTTCTTTCCCCATCCTCCCATCCTTCATCACTAGCCTTTGCTACCGATCACCCCTCTCCAGGACTGGGTTAGGAGAGAGGTGAATGCAGAAACTGTCATTTCTTTGAGAAGAGGGGCTATGTTATACCTTTCTTGAGGTCTCCATAAGTTCTGGCATGGTAGTGATCCCGTGTCAGGCTCTAAATATGCTCTTAGGCTGAGGCAGTTGTTGGCAGCCATGACTGGCAAGTCATGAGCACAGAGTGCAGCCACCCAATAATAGCCCTTTAGGCAGCTCCCTGCTGGGGATGGGGTACCAGGCCTGGAGCCTAAGGACCTACATTTCAGATGCAGCTTTGCCACTGACCAGCTGGGTTGACTCTGCAAATCTCTGCTTGCCAGGACCTCAGGGTCTTCACTTGAAAAGTGAATGTTATGATCTTTTCTCTACCCACATCACCGAGGTTCTGTATGAATCCAGTTTGGCTGACTGTCATGAAAGCTCTTTGCAAAGTAAAAAGTGCACAGATGTGAAGGGATGTTAACTCCCAGGGCCAGGGCTTGACTCAGATGAGAGGAAGGGAGAGTCCATGTGTAACCTGCACATATGAGGGTTTTCATTTGTTTTCCTCCTGTTTAACCAACATCCCTGATTCAAGCTGGTACTGCATTGTAACAGTGTGTCCTTTGAGATCCTCAGGGACAAGAGAATTTGTAAAGCAGGGAGGCAGCAACCAGCTATTGGCCTGGTGAAAACAGATGAAATACGCTGGGATCCATGCCTGTATTTTTTCAAACACTGCCTGACTAATAGCGGTCAGGTACATGTCAGGTAGGTTGTCCTCTGCTTTCCTAGAAAATCTTCCTTCCATTACCCCTGCCTGCTCCTGCAGTATAGTCAGACTCTACAGCACTGTCCTGAGCCCTCTTCCTTTCCTTTATTCCCTTCCTTCATTGCCTAATGCCATCCATTCTCTTAGCTATGAGAATCAATTCTCAAATCTGTGCCTCCAGCCCAGAGCTCTGACCCAAGCCCTCAATCTGAAACCAGTGCCTAGAGGCACCCCAAGTTTACCATCTCTAAAATCTAACTTCCCACTTCTAATCAGCTGCTTCTCCTTCAGTTTGAGCTATGCAGAGGCAAAAAGTGAGATGATTTGCATTTGAAGACACAGTCCAAGCCCATTTCTTGTGCAATTGAGCACAATGGAATAGGGGTGAAGTCTAGAGAGCTGGATGGAATACAGATGAAGCCTTGTGTTATTGAAGTTGTCTTTATTTTCATGACCACTCATCTCAGCTGGACCCCTGGTGCTGCCACTCCATTTCCTTGGTCCATTCATTCATGCTCTCACTCTTTTTACTTTCTCCTTCTCAAACTCTTAACCCCTCCTCCCTAAAATCCCCTCCACCACTGACCTTCTGAAGCAGTCAAAATACAGTTCCAAGAGACTCCCAAATCTACCCACCTACTGCAAATATACCCATATTCTTTCTCTTCTCTCTTATTATTATGAAATAACCATTTCTGTTCCTAAGACGAACTCCTCCCTCTGTGTACTGATCCCAACAGCCTCAAGGCTATTGTGCTGGTAAATTCTCCTCTTGATCTCCTGCATCAGTGATTTTCACTCTTTACTGGTCCATTCCTACTGCTATATAGACATACTGTTAATGTTAATATATTAAAGAAAACAAAAACAAACCTCCTCTTAACTCCACTTACCCTGTATCTTTGACCTCATTTCTCAGCTTACTCTCTTAGCAAAACTGCTTTAAAAATTTGTCTCTACTTGCTGTTCCCAGTTCTCTTATGTGCTCACTCTAATCAGGTTTCCTGAGGGCCACCTGAGTGGCTCAGTCAATTAAGCATCCAACTTCAGCTCAGGTCATGATCTCATGGTTGGTGGGTTCAAGCCCCATGTCGGGCTCTGTGCTGACAGCTCAGAGCCTGGAGCCTGTCTTTGGGTTCTGTGTCTCCCTCTCTCTCTGACCCTCCCCTGCTCACACTGTCTCTCTCTTTCTCTCAAAAATAAAAAACAAACAAAAACCATAACTAGGTTTTTTTTTTGCTCCGTCACTGTTCCAAAATTGTTCTTATTTTTAAAAATGTTTTTTAAATGTTTGTTTTGAGAGAGAAAGAGGAAGGGAGAGAGACAGAAGATGAGTGGAGGATAGGTAGATATAGAGGAAGACACAGAATTTGAAGCAGTTCCCAGGCCATGAACCGTGAGATCATGACCTGAGCAGAAGTCAGACACTTAACCAACTGAGCCACCCAGGTGCCCCTGTACCAAAATCGTTCTTTGTAAAAGTCACCAATTACCTCCACTTCGTTATAGTTAAGTGATCAGTTCCTATTCCTTATCTTACTAGACCTATCAGCAGCAATTAACATAACTAATATGCTTCTTAAAATACTTTCTTCACTTGGCTTCCAGGACTTAGCCCTCTTCTGGTTCTCCCCCTACTTTGCTGGCTGCTCCTGGTCATTCTTCTTCTTCTCTGTGTTCTCTGATCCCTATGATCCCCAGGGTTCCATCTCACAACTTTTTTCTTTTTTATCTGTACTCATTGCCTCAGTGATCTTATCCAGATTCATGGCTTTACATACTAACTGTACAATTATGACCCCTAATTGAAATCCCCAGCCTGGACCTCTTCTCTAAGTTGTAGACTCATACTTCCAAAATGGAATTCTTGATCTTTACCTTCAAACCTGCTTCTCCCATAGTATTTCCCATCTCAGAAAATGGCGATTACATCCTTGAATTTCCTCCATCTCTCTCTTAGCCTTTCTCTCCCTGTCCATCCAGTTCATAAGGAAATCGTGTTGGTATCACCTTCAACTGTATCCAGAATTTAATCAATTCTCACCATTATTATTGCCAAAACTGTGGCCCAAGCAACATGATTTCACATCTAGATCATTACAGTAGCCTCTCCCACTAGACTCCCTCTTTCTGCTCTATACCCCTACATTATATTTTCTACACTGAACCATGAATGAACCTTTGAAGCATAAGTCAAGTCATGTTACTCCTCCATACAAAACCCTCCAATGGCTCCTTTTTCACTTGAAAAGCAAAGTCCTTACAAAGGCCTCCAAGATCCTATCTAATTGGTCACCAGTCCTCATCTTTTACCTACTTTGACCTCATCTCCAACCACTTTCCCCTCTTGCTCACTTTGCTCTAGCCACACTAGTCTCCTGGCTCCTTCTAGAACATGCTAGTCATATTGCTGCTTCAGGGAATATTTCCTTGTTCTTATCTCTGCCTGAAAGGATTTTTCTCCCATGTATACACGTAACTTCTTCTTTCAGCTAATGAAAGAACCAAAACAAGGAGAGAGTGATAAACAAGCCTCTTGAAATCTTCAAAGCACCTAAGCCCATTAAGGCTGTTCTTTGTCTTTCTGTATATTCTATTTGGGAAGTTTCAGCTCTTACCTATAAGCTCATAACTCCCAAAGCTCTATTTCCAGTCCAGATATCTCTCCTGAACTCCAGATCCACATCTCCAGCTGGCTACTGGCAGAGCAACTGCAACTAGTTCTGGAGGAAGTCGGGGGAGGGTTCTGTAATCTAGCTGGTACTCTGCTCACCAAGCCTTGCACCAGGCTTCAACATGCAGACTGGATAAAGTGGTGATATTCTTTTCTTCCCAGGAATGTGCTAGCTGTCTGTCCACCGACCAAGTCTTATGCTCAGGAATGTCTACCTGGAGAAAGCCTCTTGTTAACTGTTAACATAAAATCTCCAAAAAGGCTAGCTCTAACTCTGCCCCCTGGGCATCACTGCCTGAATGTTCATGACATGCCTCAAACATGACATGTCCAAAAATGAACTCATCATTTTCTCTAACTCCACTGTGAATATACTCTTGTTCTTTACTTTCAAATGTCTGTTAACAAAATCATCATTTTCCCAGTCATTCAAGCTCCAAACTTTAGGCATCTTTCTCCCACTATCTTCTGCCACTTTTAGCAGAGTTTCAGATTCTGTCAGTTCTATCTTCATGTCATTTCTTATCTAAGGAATCCTAGAACTTCATTGCATCCACCTGACATTCGAACTAATTCTGAGAGCTGTTTAGGAAGCTATTTCAGCAAATGGCTGTGGAAGTTGTGGGCTACAGGTGGGTAATTGTCCATTTAAACTCAAAGCAGTCTTAAGTAGAAAATCTAGGAAAAGACTTCAGAATACCACCTTTTTTCCATGTTCCAGATCTGGATAGGAATGGGTAATGCAGAGTAAATTATAGACTTCCTCAGAGTATTGAGATAGGAATTTGTAGTCCCATTCCTATTTTATAAATCACAGCAGTAAGGCACACCCAACTTCTGTGAACTTTTGTTTTCTCATCTGTAAAAATGAGGTAAATCAACAAGATGAGCTCTCAGCTTCCTTTTGCTCTGACAGCCCAAGTTTCCAGGACTTTTGCTCAAATGCATACTTCACATCAGGGAGAAACAAGAGAGGGGAACTAACATTTATTAAGTACCTCCCATGTACCAAACTCATTATATCCATTATTCAACTTAATACTCATGACAATTCTGTGATAAAGAGATGTCTGTTTTACAGCTGAAGAAACAGAGTTTCAACCAAGTTAAATAAAAAATGTAGAGTCACACACTGAATAGGACTGGGCTCGATCCCAGATCTCTGTGCCTTGAAAGCTTGCCTTTTGGATCAAGATGTAGAAGTTGCCCCTGTGATTTCTCACTCAAATGCCTTTCTTTAGTCCCAAGGTACAAAATAATTCATTTTGAAACTAAGTGCACTGAATCAATCATCTAAGCATTAGTTATAATAATTTGAACACTGTAGCTCACTTTTCCTTTTATTGTCCATTTCACTTCAAGCCACATATTGCAGTAATCCTAAAGCATGGTGTTCCCTCCAGGGAAAAACATAATTGTGCATAGCTTTGTGGCATGAGCAGTATTAACTATAGAGAAGAGTAATTAGAATGCTAGGTAAGACCATTTATAACGTCATTCAAATCAAATTGTTGGCAGCATTCTTAGAGAAGACACATTCCCTTCCCTCTTCTATAATCAAGTGCCGATTCTTTTAACTCCGGAAAAACTGTTGGAAAAGCCCATCTTTAAGTGAGAAAGTTTAATCACATGCACTAGGGTTACATCTACCAGTTGGAAGGTGAAAGAATAAATGTTTGCTAAGCACGTGGCATCTCCTACAGCGCCTCAACTGTTTGGATACTTTTTTAAAATTACCAGTGGTGAATTAAAGCTCTTTCTTTAACATTTATTTATTTTTGGGAGAGAGAGAGAGACAGAGACAGAGAGACAGAGAGTGAGTGGGGGAGGGACAGAGAAAGAGAGGGAGACACAGAATCTCAAGCAGTTTCCAGGCTGTGAGCTGTTAGCACAGAGCCTGACGCAGGGCTTGAACTCTCAAATGTGAGATCATGACCAGAGTTGAAGTCAGACAGACACTTAACTAAGTGATCCACTCAAGTGCCCCTTAAAGTTCATTCTATAACACTACACAACCGCAGAACATTAATTTTAAAATGTGGTCACATATCTAGAGTTCTGATTTTTCACTTCTGTTGATAAAAAAAATAACTGTTTTGGTTGACATAATCAGGATTAGAATAATTTAAGATAATACTAGTTATTCATGCCTTTGCTCAGATTAGTTTTTATCATAGAAGCACTAACCCAAAAAATTCCTAGGGAGGGTGACAGGACAGGTAAACTTTGATGTGAAGAAGAGAGATTATGGAGTTTGAGCATTGGTTCCAATTGCTATAACTGAATTAGCCTATTATTTCATTCTTTTTTTCTGTCTTTCTAGGACTAGGCCCTTCTTTTCTAGATAATTAGCAGACAAGTCTATCCCAATCACTGAAGGGGAAATGGGTGGACAGCTAAGAGGTGGGATGATGATGTTTGGTGCTTAGAAGTGCCTTCTGCTTGGAGGAAAGAGGGTACATCTGAAGAGAACAGGCTCTCTAAAGTCTTAACCTAGAGAAGTAATGTGAAATGTTGCCTTTTTTTTTCTATACTGTATCGCAGGCTGTAAAGAAGAAGTATTTTAAGGCTAGTGGGCTTATTTTTTAAGGCCCTTCAGTAACACAGAGGTAACTGATGTATTGGCCAGCTGTGTCTATTAGTGATCATAGCTCTTCAGGGGTAAAAAGCACAGTCAAGAATCAATGAGGCACCTACTCTAAGCTGTGGAACTGCTGTGAGAGGAAAAAAAAAGGCATGGAGCAACAGTAGTCCACATCAGTTAGTGTGTGACAGAAGGAGATAAGAACAGCACAATGAGAACTAAGTTGATGCTCTCTCATGGGATTAAGGAGAACAAGCAGAGATTTCAGAGGCAAAAGGATAAGGCAGGAGAATTAAATGATTCACATATAAGACAGAGCATGAGACTAGCAATGACTCAAAAATGGCCCAAAGCCTGAGCTGTTTTGAGATCAATCTTTTGAAAGAAGCAAGATTTAAAAATATATTATATCCATAACAGTTTGAACATGTTGAAGGTTTGGCTAGGATGGGTATTGACCAAATTTTCCCCAAGCCAACTGCTTATGTTTGTTCTGTGACATACAATTAAGTGCTTTTGTCTGTGCTTTTTAGATGTTTGCTTATAGCATTACTCTGTTTCATTCATTTATTTACTAAGCATTTAATAACAACCCTTATGTACCTAAAACTGAGGTAGAAGCTAGGAATACTTAAAAAAAGAATTGAAGACATACATGTTTCTTGCCCTTGAGGAGTTTATGATACTGTCTTGGAGACAAGATTTGCAATCATTATACAAGTTAAAAATCATGGTAACACAGAAATTTTCTTTAAAGTATTCACAAAATTCAACAATTCACAAGTTAAATAGTCATTCTGGTATGTTGTCCCTGAATGATAATGTCTAACATTATTTTCTGTAGGGAAATTGACTGAGTTGTAAATTTAGAATCAAAGGGATCATTATGAGTTGAGATTCATCTAGGAGGTAGATCCTAAACTGGGACTGAATGGATCCCCTGGAGGGGAGGGAAAGCAATAGGCACAGATGCAGAGGCAGGAATTGTAAACGGTGTACTCGGTAGTAGTGAATAGAAAGGTTGACTGGACTATAGGTTTCATGTTAGGGAGGTAAGTTGGGTTGTGAATGTGGAGGCTCTTGAATGTCAACCTGAATATACTGAATTTAATTCTATAGGGTTTTTGAGTAGAAGAATGGCATGATCACTTTTATTGGTCACTAAACAGTATAGCATATCCTATTTCACATACCACAGAATCTTTGAAAAGATTGCATTTTATGTTGAAACAATTAGAGTAAGGTATTAAGGGCTGTTTTATAGACTTTTGTCTTTCAGGGTCCACATGGCCATTTAGAGCCTGAAATTAATATTCACAGTTGAAGGCATTAAGTGTGACACTCTTCCTGATCTAAGTGTGTCCCTTAACATTTCTGTGTCCAGGTGAAATCTCATGACAAAAGAATTCTGTTTCACAAAGTTATTTTCAATGTCTATGGATAATCCTCAAATAGTTATAGCCACTTCACAGTCACCTTATAAACAGGAGCATTCTTTTCCCCCTTATATTATGAGGAAAGAAATTTCAGGAAGATGAATAGTAGTGCCTGGAAGCATGGGATTTAAAGTTCTCTAGATGTGGGATTGAAATCTGACTCTGTCACTTCCTAGATGGACCACTTAAATAAGTGTTTTCACCTCTCTGAGCCTCAGTTTCCTTATCTATAGAATGGAGAGAAGCGTTCACACCTCATAGAGTTTAGGATTAATTCACATTATGCATGCAAAGCTTTCAGCATGGTCTCTGGCACATAGTATCAGGAATTCAGTAATGCCATCATTCGTTGAAAATGCTGAAAGTTTTTAATATACACTGCATGGAAGGTGAAAGAGTGGGATGGATAAGATAAGAGCATGACTTTTGGAGCTAATTTTCCTTGACCTGAATACCATTTCTCCTTTGTTACTTCAAGCAAATAACTTAACCTTTCCATGCCTGAATCTTCTAATCTGCAAAATAAGGATAATAGTGATAATTATGATATTGACTTTTGAAGATTACATGAGTAAAGACACTTAAAAAGTGCTAGAACATTGCTGGGAACACAGCAAACTTCAGCAGGTATTGGCTACTACTATGTGCCAGGCTATAGGCTGAAGGTCTTACATGTTTTTTCTCATCTACTCCTCAGACACCCAATAGGTAGGTATTTTTATCCTCATTTCATCGGAAAGGAAATTGAGGCTCAGTTAAATTCTAGTGAGTAATGTGTATAAGGTTACACCAGTAGCACATAACTCAAATCCAGGTATGTCTGACTCTAAAGTCTCTAAGACATGGTTCCAGAGCAGGGTTTGCTTTTTCCAGGAGGAGCATTTGAGTGTGGTATGCCAGCGGCTAATGGGAGAGGAGGGGTACCAGTCTGGAATGAAAGACAAATTTGATGTGAGATACATTGAATTGGTGAGGCTGGAGGATACTTTCAGAGGAGGATGTCTTCTCTTTTCTGTGGAAAGATGTGTTCCCTTTTAGAAGTCAGCAGTCTGTTCCGAGTCCATGCTGTAAACACTTCAGGGGATTTGCAGTGCTTAATTAGAAAACTTCAGCAGTATTTTAAAATAGTAATAACACAAACTTCTTTAAAGGGAAAAAAACTAATGAAAAGAGTTGTAAAATGAAGAGTAAACCTCCTGACTGAGAAAGGTCAGTCATACCAAAAACTACAGTATTAAGGATCCAGCAAGAAACAAGGTTAAGAACACAAAAGAGCAGAGATAGGTGAGATTGGAAAAGTCTTATAGGTCATATACACAGCTACAAAATAAGACTTGGGAGGCAGGTCGTCAGCAGGGGAAAAAAGGTCCTAGGGTCTTAATCACAGTAGTTGGTTAAGGTTTCCCTTTCCACATGGTCTTAACTTGCAGATTAATTTCTGTGTTTCTGTTTTCTTTTAGAGTGCTTGCAATCTGAAACTACTTTCTGAGATTCATTTCTTTAGCTCTAGGAAGCTTTCCATAATCAAATAGGAATAGTCCTAATAGTGGGATAATAAACATAGCTAGAACGAATAAAGCATGTATTACAAGCCAGACCCTGTTCTTAGTGCTTTACATATATGAACTCATCTAATCTTCACAACAACCTTATAAAAAAGATCTGATTGTTGCATGATTTTTTTTTACCTCAATACCCAGGATTCGTTGTCTCTCAGCTTTCAAGAATTAAGAGGTGGAAACAAAGTAAGCAGCAGGCAGAAATTTATTAGAGTATAAAATCAGAAAGGAAGAATAGTAGGAAATCTCTCTTTACAGAGAGGGGACACTCGAAAGTGAATACCCATGACTATAGGCAAGGGTCCTTGCTTTATAAGGTTCTGGTCAGCCCTCTCCTCTCTTCCTCCTCATTTCTTCTCAGGTTTTTTCCTTACTGGCTGGATAACTTTAAGTGCTGGGTTGTCCATTCCTCATTGACTTGATTCCATTGTATGAGGGGTGGTCTATGGCCATATTATTCCTTATGGGTAATACATTTTAACGTCCACTACTTACTTTTTGTTAGATCTTTTGCAAAATTACTAAGGGGAACCTTACAGGGGGAGAAGGTGATGTCTGTTACATTCTAAGGAGGAACTTTATGCCTGAGGGGGTTTGGTGTGGTCAGACACTCCCAGAATTGTTCCAAAATATGTGTTTTTCCTCAGCTAGAGACCTGAAATCCTAATCTTTCCCTCTCTATTTTATCCTATCTTTTCCTACCATATTATTCTTTGCATTTTATGGATGAGAAAACTGAGGCACAGAAAAATTAAGGAATTTATGAATATCGTACTGCTGATAAATGGTAGAGCAAGGATTCAAATCCAAGTAGTTTGGCATTGGCATCTGCATGATACTTATCACATTATACTGCTTTATTGGGCCATTGTCTTCTATTAACACATTGGTTAGATCTAGTTTTTTCTGCTTTTTCCAGTGTGATAGCCATCCAAAAGCTAGGTAGAAAAAATATTTGAGTCACCAAATAGGAGAGCAGCCACAGAGCTAAATAAAGTTTCAGGGGAGGATGTGTTGGTGTGATTAAAGATGAGAGTGTGCCAGTTAGACCAGCCCTGGACTAGCCTCAGAGTTAGTTCTGGTCCTTTCACTGAAATTGTCATGATAGACTCAACAGCTTCTTCAATGAGAGGATTAACATGGTATTTAAGAGCACCACCTCTAGAGGCATTCAAACTGGGGTTCAAATCCAGGCTCTGAAATTTGCTAAGCCATGTGATCTTGTTCTCTGTGCATTAGTAGCCCTGGTAAAATTGTCAGAAAACTAGGAACAATCTCACAGGATTGTTGGAGGGAAAAACAAAATAATCAACTCTTGAAAAAAAAATAGTGCAGAGTTAGCACTCAGTTCATTTGGCTGTTATTCTCTCTGGGGAGATTTTGAGAACCTCAGTTGTTCATTTCTGAGCCTGATTCACCAGCCATTCTTTCCTTTTCCTGTCATCTTTTAGGTCTCCAAGGTCTTCATTCATTTGCTCTATGGATTTTCTTTCCCTTACATTTGGCTTTCAATTTAAAGTGGACATTTATTCAAAGCAGTCAACCTTTTGACAGCCTCAATGATATTCTTTGCAAAAATGTGTCAGTAAATCCAACCATTTTGCTCAGGCCAGAAGTGAAAGGAAACATGAACAAGAGATTGATGTTGAAAAAGTACCAAGATGGCAGTATCTATTTTCTTAATGAAGCCTTTTCCCAAAGTATGGTTTATGGAACATTAGTCTCATGAGAATCTCCTGGGGACAAAAAGGTTCACATTGTCAAGAAGTTTAAGAAATAGAGCATGTTGTATCTCCTTTTGAGAAAGCCATACTTCATACTAGTTTATTACAAACTCTAAATAATTTTGCAATAAGAAAATCAGTTTTCCTCTGACTTATCCAATACTTAAAAATTATTTCAACCTCCAAACCTCTTGGAGTGGTAAATTACCTTCATGCAATGGTCATCGTAAAGTATGGTACTAGCAGAATGTCCTCGAAGTCACAGAGCAGAAAGGCTCACAGGCTAAATTAAGATGCTTGAACCATATGGTTTATTGAATTAATTTAAAATGTACAGCAAAAAGCAAAGGAAATAGATGGCTATATTAATACATAAGATATGGGGCTGCTGATACAACACATCAGTCTATTAAAATTTACCTATTAAATTTGTTGTTTGTTTTATGATAGTAGTAAAAATAATTAACACTTATTTAGTGCTAGGCACTGTTCTACATTTTTAATGTATACTTAACACAACCCTAGTTGTGCATATTTTGTGATGGGGAAATGAATAAAATGTTCAGTTCACAAAAAACATATTTGGTTTTATCCTAAGTCAATGCCTGGGATAGCTTTTATGGGAAGAGGCAGAGAGAGAGAGAGAGAGAGAGAGAGAGAGAGAGAGAGAGAGAGAGAGAATCCCAAGCAGGCTCCATACTGACAGCACAGAGCCCTAACCGAGGATCGATCAATTTCAAACTGTGAGATCATGACCTGAGCTGAAATCAGTCAGACACTCAATTGACTGAGCCACCCAAATGCCCTGCTAAATTTCTGATTATAATTATCTCTGTAGATTTTAATATAAACTAAATAAATACTCAAACTTTGGGGGTTAAGATGCTGTTCAATTGAAAGCATGCATCTAATTTCACTTCATGAGTTTTCCTTATTTCTTGGGTCCAGTAAAAGCTTCTAGTGTAACCCAGAAAAAGACAAGAATGCTATATTTAAACTAGGGGAATTAAGTGAATCTATACATACTAAAATCAGAAACCTCCTACTTTCTTCCACTACTCAACTCTTAGAATGTTGGCAATCATATCTTCCATATAGGTAGATTGGAATCATATTTTCTGGGAAATCTTACCAGTTTAGGAAGAAAGATACAAAGATATGGACACCGGAGGGTTTATCAAACTTCCTGAAATGTGTATGAACTATAATAAGATGGTTCTGTTAAAATAGAAAGGCATAAAGCCCACAAATAGAAATGAGGGAACACAACCAGTATTTGGGGAGGTGGAAAGCAAATAGATCAAGGTTAACAGAATTAGCAAATCTAAGAAACATGAATTCTAGATTGGCAGTGCAAAAAGCTGAGAGCCAACCTGGTTTACCCTGTAAAATCATGAAAAGGATCATAGCTGGGGACACCATGTGTCTCTCGAACTGGGCATAATGTGGAAGGTATTAAAGGAGGATTGATGGAAAGCTGTTTAAGAAGTCAGTCTCTGGATGTCCTCCCTCAACTCCACACTTCTGTGTCACTACTATCTCAGTATAAAGCTAGAGACTTACTCTCTAGAGATGGCAAGACATAGGGTCTCTGGACTGTGGGATACCATTGCACTGTTTAATAAGATCACTCAAGGATGATTTATCTAGAGACATTAACCAGTTGTATATCTAATCTAGCAATCTCATTCTAAAGTTTCTTTTCAAATGACTCTAAGTCATGTCCAGTTTTTCAAAACATTCTTTAAATCCGCCTGACCCTAGATTGGTATGTGAGTCTTGTTTTTATTTTATTTTTTTGAACATTTTATTTTGGCAGTTTCTCAAATATTGGCAGTCAGACATTCAACTCTAGGTAGGGAAATGAAAAGGTATTCTCTAGGAAATTTGATCAACCAAAGAGGAAGAACCTAAAAATACTGACATTCAGTTTCCTAACAAATGGTCCAGAGAGATCCCCCCATGTTTCTGATGACCAATTATTTTATCATACAAAGTAGGACATTTTTGAGAGTAAAAAGAGGCTTCATTAATAATTGTTCTGGGGCAGAAGGTATAACCTGGGACTGTCCTGTTAATATCAGGACATATGTCCATACTACTTCTAGTGAAGATCTTGGTCAAAAACCTCACTCATGCTTTCAGAATTTCCAATCAGCACTTTCCTCTGTCAATATATGAGCAGAAAGCCAAGCATGACAACAGTTTTCTGGAAGCCACTATCTTTGAAAGATAATGATCAAAACAAATAAATAAAGGCAACATGGAGGAAACAGAGAACCTACAGGGAGAATAAAATCCATTGCTTCCAGAAAACACTACCATAAATATCATCAGGGAGCTAAAATTTGTGTTAGATTTATGAAATGAGAAGACCCTTAATTATGTCAAAAGAAAATAAAAGAGCAGAGGAAACACACTCACGCACACATACACACACATAAAACCCCTTGGAAATTTAAAACATAATGGCAAAACAAACATAAAAATAAATGGAAAGGGTGGATTATAAGGTACAAAAATCTCACAGAAAGTAGAGTAAAAAGCAAACAGTGGAAACTAAGAGAAAAGGTTAAGAAAATTAAAGGCCCAATCAAGGATGCCCAACACCTAAATAATAGGAAATGCAGAGAGCCAGATGTTACAACAGAGAAAATGGAAAAGAAGAAATTATCTATGAAATAATATAAGAAAAATTTCCCATGGTGAAAAAAATGAATTTCTAAGTTTAAAGGTCCCAATTAGTGTCTAGCACAATGAATAAACATGAGCCAACAGCATGGCACATTATTATGAAATTTCAGACTACTAAGGGAAAAGAGAAGATTCCACCAGCTTTTGAGATGGGGTAGAGAAAAGCCACGAGCCACACATCCAGAATGATTTTGGACTTGTAAACAGCAAAACAGAAAGACAGAAGATGATGGAGACATGCTTTTGAAAATCTGAAGGAAAAAATATTTATAAATAGAACCCCCAATCATATTACTAATTCCAGGAAAAATAAAAATTTAAGCAGCAAAATGAAAATAGTCAAAGATTATTACATTTGCATAATGTAAACATTAATCTAAACTAAATTTTTTTCCATAATATTTTATTGTCAAATTGATTTCCATACAACACCCAGTGCTCTTCCCCACAAGTGCCCTCCACCATCACCACCACCTCTCTTCCCCCCTCCCCCTTCCCCTTCAACCCTCAGTTCATTCTCAGCATT
>NC_043717.1:76920721-76981442 GCF_006229205.1 Suricata suricatta
CCAGTTTACATTGCCACCAACAGTGTAAGAGGGTGCCCATCTCTCCACACCCTCTCCAACATCTATAGTCTCCTGCTTTGTTCATTTTAGCCACTCTGACTGGCGTGAGGTGGTATCTCAGTGTGGTTTTGATTTGTATTGCGAGTTCAGAGATGGGAGATGTATATTATTGTGGTAAGTAGAGAAAAGGAAGAATACCAAATTTTCATCTTCCAAACATGCAGATCAATAGATATGCCTAAAACTGAAAATTCTTGAGTTACCAATACAAGCATATAAATTTAGACATATTGAGATATGCATCAAAAGAATCAATGGAAAGTATTTGTAAACAATTTCCTAATAGAAAGGAAAAATGGAATGAGGGAAAGATAATGAGAATGGCTACTTGGCCTAACAAACCTTGTAGAATTCATTGATTTATTATAATAGGCACATGTGTTACCTTGATTAAAAAGTGAAAAAAAATAAGAAATACAAAATCATTTTGTTTGAGTCCTGGTTCGATAAACAATACTAGAGTTTGGAAAATTATGTACTTGGCTTCAGCTTTGACATTTATATTTTGATAAGAGATTCTGGCTCATGGACTTAATTCAAAAGAACCACATAGAAATGGTTTTCTCTTTCATAGAATCTATTTCAGCTCCTGGAATCTTAAATTTATTTTTATCATATGTGAAAAAAAATTGTTTTGAGGTAGTGTTTTCTTAAATAATCTCCACTTAGGAAGAAAAGACTTTACTTTGAATATTTGTTCTCCCACTGAATTCTGTGCTATGTTTAACAAGTCATTCACCTTTTTTGGACATTAGTTTCCTCAGTCATCAAAGGATATATTAAGAGAAGTTATGTTTACTATCATGTAGTGGGTCAATAGTCCTCTCTTCCAGAAGCCTGATCTCAGTGCCAGAGAGATATAGAACTCTCAGAGACAAAGATGGATAAGGGGTAACATAGAATACCAGTAGATAGCCCATTTTGAGTTAGAATGGAATCTTAATGTTGCAGAGGAGAACTCAAACTCTTCTCCAGAGATGTAGCATTCCCAACAGGATCAGAAGCTTCTTGAATAAATCAGGATACAGCTGTTGAAAATAGACACAAACTTCCTATAGCAAACCTACCACCCTTTAAGATCACATAGGCTCCACTGAGCTCTCCAGACCACAACTTAGCTCCAAACTGAGTAAATAAAATTCTCCTTTTGCTTTACATCAAATTAGTTTTTCTGTGCCTTCCTTATGTCTTTCTCCCACTGTGCTTTTGTCCAGGGACCCAATTTTTCACTTCCTGTCATGTTAACCCCACTTTGACTTCTCTTTTATCATTCCTGCCCTGCAGACATTTCATAACCTGCTCCTGTGAACATATCTTTCCCAGAACTTGGCCTTCATCTCTAGTCTTAATTCCCTACAAATCTAGTACAAACCTCAAAAGGGTGAGTAGATCCTTAAATGAAATAATTTCATGTTTTTTAATTTTGTTTTTTATATTTTTGAAAATCCTAGAGGTTCATAGTGATGCTTCAGGATCCAAAGAGTGGCTACTGAGGGAGGTGGTAAGCAGACTTGAGCATTGGTTCATAGAGTTTCAGGCTTCCTTCTCTTTCTGTCAGATCAGCTCCACATTTTATATATATATATATATATACATATATATATATATATACACACAAACACACACATATATACATATATATGCACATGTACATATGTGTATATACATACATATATACATATGTGTATATATACATACATATATACATATGTGTATATACATACATATATACATATGTGTATATATACATACATATATACATATGTGTATATACATACATATATACATATGTGTATATAATGAAATATTAATAAGCCATCAAAAAGAATGGAATACACATACATATGACTTTGGGGGAGGAAAGGTTCATCTTTAGAAATTTTAATTAAATTTAAACACCAAGTGTCTGACTTAGTATATGAAAAAATATTACTTGGATTCAAATCCCAGCTTTTTCACTTACTGATTGTGATTATATGATTATGGGTAAGTCATTTAGCCCTCTCTGAGCCTCATTTTCACCAACTATAACATAGTATGTACATTATGAAAAATCAGAATCCAAAGGGGTTACTGATTTATTATTATTTTTGCATTCTCCCTGAACTTTCTCACCCTAGCATCTCAGGTAGTTGTAACCTTCAACAAACCTCTGTCCTCTGCCCATGCCAAATTTATGGGTCAGCATGCAAGGGTCTCTTAACTATGAAGGGCCAAAGCAGTTAGGAGGTTGTGTGTGACCCAAAGGAATCTTTGCCTGGGTCAGGTTGTAATCATTATTTAATGGCAAATTGCCACCTTTCCATTTTTCCTTTAGGGCATGATTCACAAGCACCTAGTATTGAAGGCTTGTATGACTCCTCTGTTCACACTGCTTAATTCCTGGAAGCTTATTGTGCCTCTGACGCAAAAGAGAAATGTTGTCTCAGGTGTCGTCAATTTAGCATATTTCAGTTGCCCACTCTGATCACAGAGTCACTCTAGCGCCTTAATTCTTAACTGCTGAAAATTAATCTGACACCTTCTGCACTCTCAGATGGAGACAAATGGACCCTGAATAATTTAAAGGACATTTTCTTAAATGCATCCAACAGACTTGAAGTCTCCTGATTTTTCATTTCTTCTACAACCTAAGTCAAACAAACTAAATGACAAATATTGATGCTTCCATTTTATCTAAAAACAATGACTCAGTGTGCATGCCCAGTGATCACAATATATTTGCTTATCAAAGTTGCAAATTCTTTTTGCCTGGTTTATATCTATGGACCTGCCTCCGGTTGGGTTCCTGACACTGAAGAATGAGAATTGGTTCAGGTTCTCTTAAACTGTTTTAAATGTGCTGTAGTTAAAAAGATGGAGGGACAATCATAAGAGAGTACACCTATAGAGATGACCTAGTAGTTAACAATGGCATATGCTTGGGTTTTAGTATTAATGGAATTCCTAACAACAGTTATCTTCATAGATTTCTTAAGTAACTCTAAGTCATGAACCATAATAAACATTTTTCAGGCATATTTTCAATGGATGGTTCTTCCTAAATGTGTCTCATCCCTTAGAAGATCCAGAAAAATGTTACTCTCCGAGGGTGGGTTTTATTTTGTATATGTAGGAGTAGTTGCCTCTTTTTAACCCAGAATTCTGCCAAATTAGGACATACCTTCTGGAAATAGACATTTAAAAGTCAAGTAAGAATTGAGAGAGGCTGAAAGAAAAAGAGTAAGGAAGAATGATATCCATCATACTGGTCTTTGATATTGACGATTGCCATGACTTAGTCCTAGGTTTTCTCTTTTCACTGTACATTCCCTTCTAGATTACCCTATCCTTATCAAGTCTCACGGCTTTGAATACCATCTCTATCTATGCTTATGGCTCTCAAATTTCTGTGTCCAACTTGATCTGAGCTCCAGATTCTACTATGCAACTGCCTGCCAGACAACAGCTTGGAGGTCCCCAAGTCATTTCCAAATCAACACATCCCAAACTAAACTCCTCTTTTCCCACCCCTATTCCTATGTATCAAAACACAATATTAAGTATCAGAGATATAGCAGTAAACATGTTTATAACTTCAGGTGGTTATATTTTATTGGTAGGGACTCATAATAAGAAATAAATGAATTAAGTCCAATGTTTTTTAATATATAAAATGTACATTGAGTATATGGAAGCAAAGTGGACTAGGAGATACAGAGTAATGGGGAGCATACTATATCTGATAGGGTAGTCAAGGAAAGTCTCTTTGAGAAGATTAATTAAGGAAAACTTGAACAAAAAGAAGGAATAAGCCATGCAGATATCTGGAAGAATATTTCACATAAAACAGCAAGTGCAAATGCCCTGAGATGGGGATATACTTGGTATGTGTGAGAAAAAGCATAATGGCTGGAGTAATAAGTAAGAAGAAAAGTTTTGAGAAATGAAGTCATAGAAGTAGCCGGGAGCCAGATCATATATGGGCTAGTAGGCCATGAGAAGAAGAGTTTGATTTCATTCCAAGTGTAATGAAAAGGCATCATAGGGTTTTGAGGTGAAGAAAGGCATAAGTTAATTTAGATTTTGGAAGGATTTCTGGCTGTTATGATGAGAATAGACTGTAGGGGGCCAGAGTGGAAGCAGGGAGATCAGTCAGGGTGCTATTGCAAAAGTCCGAGGGAGAGATGATGGTGGCTTGGACTAAAGTGATAGTAGTGGATATAGTAAGAAATGGTTAGATACAATATTTTCTATGTAGAGCCAACAGATTTGCCCAAGAGAATGGCATCACCTTCATCCTTCCAGTCTGCAAGCCAGTAACCTAAGGTTCATTCTTGACTCTTTTACTTTACCCCTACATATAATCTATTGCTAGACTCTATTGATTCTCCTCAGGTGAAGACTAGAAAGAAGAGCATTCTTGACAGAAAGAGAAACATGTAAAATGAAATAAAATGTTTAGTAGGATCAATTAAACTGCAGACTATTTCTCAAGAAACTAATTGAAAAATAGATTCTAAGATTAAATATCACTACATAGAATGACCTTGTGTAACTCATCCCTCAACCTAAATTGTGTTAATCCCATTTCATGATCCCACAGTTCCTTGTCATTTTCCTTCATGACTAATATCACAAATTGTGGGTACATATCTAGTCATTGGATAACTTATTTAATGTTTGTTTATCTCACTATCCTAAAAGCTTAGGTGAATGCAAGGACTAAGTCTTACTTTGTATCTCTAGTGCCTAGCACAGAACCTGGCTCATAGAATATACTCAATGTCTGATACAAAGAATACATGAGTGAGTGACTATAAACATAGAAAGGTTATTATAAAAAGAATGCTGACAATTTTCTATAAGTGATTCAGATTCCCAATGAAGAATGAGATTAGACATAAGAAAAAAATAT
This sequence comes from Suricata suricatta, assembly GCF_006229205.1. Taxonomy (NCBI): domain Eukaryota; kingdom Metazoa; phylum Chordata; class Mammalia; order Carnivora; family Herpestidae; genus Suricata; species Suricata suricatta. The sequence continues at coordinate 76,925,679 of NC_043717.1, forward strand.
CTTATCAAAAGTATTCTTAAATCCTGGAATGAGTCTAAGAGTAGTAGCATCACATTTCTTATAGTCAGCAAAAAAGATATTTCCAGGTACCAGTACAAAATAGGTTTGATCCTAAACAGACTAAATGGTCTCTAAACTCTCTTCTAGAAGCATAAGATTCTGAGAAGTATAATTGACAAACCACTAATCTAGGGAGCATTCACTGACTTATTGGTTTGACAAAAAATATATTGAGTGACTACTCTGTGCTCAGCACTGGACTAGATATTGTGGACTCAACATTGATTCACATTTCCTACTCTCAGGTGGCCTGCACACTACTAGGGACATTCATTTGAAAGATATGCATGGTATACGTGGACATAATTCCTTTCTTCCAGGTATAGGCCCCAAGTGTGACATCTTAAGCACTGACAATAAATTGGCCCATGTGGTTGTCACAGTTTTCTGAGAAGCAGATACCAGGATGAAATTTAATGTCCAAGAATTTTATTAGGGGAAATGCCTGTGAGAGAAAATGGGGGGAAGGGGTCATTAAAGGAGAGCTGTCAGACTACAATTTAAGTCTGACCCTAAGTAAAGGAGACAGAAAAGGAAAGTACAGTGATGTGTCCTAGACTTTTGAGCAGTCTGAAGAGGGGTTGATAAGGCCTTAGGGAGTTAGCCATCAGAGGAGTCCTGTGTCCTTCAGAGATGAGCCTGCCTAATTTCTCTGCCACACTTAGTTAGGAGTAGCCTGTGGGGAGTGTGAGTTGGGAGCAAATTCTGTGATATATTTCAGAGGGGAGCAGTTAAGGCCCTTGGTCAGTTATGGCTTATTGTAGTTAAGAGTATGTAAGATTCATTCCTATGGCTGCCACAGCCCACTCTGGAATTATGATGACTTATGTAGACCATGAATATTTACTTGGAAACGTGTACAATGAATAGTTTCCCAGAGAGAACATTAGAAGTCCACTTTCATGGAGAACAACCAAAAGAAATAGTGCAACATAAAAAATTTATTGCCAGATTGTTAGTGAAAGAAGCACTCAAGCTTTGCTCTCCTGGTTTATATGTTCACTGGATCTATGCAGATATATGTATACAATTTTATTGTACTGGTGTTTGTTTTTACTGATATTCTATAATGAAGATTCAACCTACTCTATTGAGTGTACTGCTATAGCTATGATTGATATTTAACATTGTTTCCCCTCAAGTGTGCTCAAATTCAGCTTTCTAAACCCCATTAGTCAATTAGACAGCTATTAGTAAATATATAGCAATAGATGTAAAGAAGAATGGGTGCTGTTTTCTTATTTTCCTCTTTTGACTCTATCAATCAGAATATGCTAGATTATGCTGCAGTAAGAAGCAGCCTGAAAAATTATAATGGCTTAAATTGGCAGAAGTTTATTTTTCATACTCCTTGTGAATTAACTGGGGCTCTTCCCTATGCCATTTTTATTCTGGGACTCAGACTAATGGAATAGATATCATCTATAACATTGCTGCTCATTGCTCTAGAGGGAAAATAACAGGGAGCCACACATGCTGTAAGTCTTTAAAATTTTTTAATGTTTATTCATATTTGAGAGAGACAGAGACAGAGCAATAATGGGAGATGGGCAGAGAGAGAGGGAGACACAGAATCTGAAGAAGGCTCAGGCTCTGAGCTGTCAGCACAACCCTGTCATGGGGCTTGAACCTACGAACCATGATATCGTGACCTGAGCTGAAGTAAGATACTTAACTAACTGAGCCACCCAGGTGCCCCCATGCAGTAAGTCTTAAGCTTCTGCCCAGAAGTGGCATGTATCTCATTACACTGATCCAAACAAGTCAAATTCCCAAGCCCTGATTTAAGGAAGTTGGAAGTAGTATCCTTCTGCAGGGAGGTGATCCTCATGTTAATGGTCACTAATATAGAGTATGGAGTTTCATTCTGGACAGTTTTGTCTGTATCCCTGATACCTAGAAAGGTACTTGGCACACAATTGGTGCACATAAAATGAATGAATGAATATAACTTAAACCTGAATGTGCATGACCCATCAAGTCCCTAGCATCTCCTCATTTCATTTCTTGAACTTTGTACTCAACAAGTACAAAGGGAAAGAGGTATAATAAAAAAGCTGGATTGGGGGGAAATGATCAGGGAGTCTGATAAGTGCTAGGCAGGAAACCCTTTTCAGGAATTCAACAATAAGAGAACTGATGCCCATGTGCCACTTCAATTTGGGTTTGAATTTTGGATTTGTTACTCTGTTTTGTAGGATTTAGACAAAGGTTTTAACATTTCTAAGTTTTATTTTACTCATCTGTGAAATAGAGGGTAATAACAGAGCCTATGCCACAGGATTGTTGTCCATATGAAATGGAATAATGTATGTTACAAGCCTAGCATATAGTTAGCAGGCAAGAAATAATAACTAATATTTTATTGAACATTTACTATGTGATTGTATAATTCTAAGTGCTGTGTGTATATGTATGTGTGTGTGCATTATACACACACACAATGTTCAATACAAGGTTTTATCTATATCTATATCTATATCTATATCTATCTATATCTATATCTATATATCTATCTTTAACCTCTACCACAACCACAACCCTGTGAGGTACGTAAGGTGGGTACTATTAATTATTCCTATTTACAAGTGAGAAAGTTGAGCACCTTGTAGCTTACACAAGGTATACAGCTAGTAAGTGGGACTTGACTTTTGAATTCAAGTAGCCTGGTTATGATCTTAGTGACTGTAGTCTTAATCACAATGCTATGCTGTAGGTAAGCATGGAACATGCAGACACCATTAAATAGTTAAGAGTATACGTGGCATAAGTGTATATGTCAGAGAGTAGGCTATGGAACTGCAAGTAGATCCAGAAATATTGTGGAGATTTGGAAGTACCATAATTATTAAAGTTATTGTCTTGGAATACAGTGAAGGCTAAAAAATGAAGGCTATTATTACTTATAATGAGTAACTAGAGGAGAATTTGAGAGTACTTATAAACAACTGCTATATTTCCTGGCAGAGATGAGGTTTGTAGGTCTTCAAAAAAGGGAGCTGTCAATACAGAGTGAAGTCATGAATGAAGACTTCATGGAAGATGTGGAATCTGAAGATTTAAACTTTTCTTTTTTTTCTTTTTTCTTTGTTTTATATATTTTATTGTCAAGTTGGTTTCCATATAACACCCAGTGCTTTTCCCCACAAGTGCCCTCCCCCATGACCATTACCCCCTTCCCCCTTTCCCCCTCCCCCTTCAGCCTTCAGATCTTTTTCAGTATTCAAGAATCTCTCATGATTTGCCTCACTCCCTCTCCCTAACGCTTTTTCCTCCTTCCCCTCCCATGGTCCTCTGTTAGGTTTCCCCTGTTAGACCTATGAGTGAAAACATACAGTATATGTCCTTCTCCACCTGACTTACTTCACTTAGCATGACACCCTCGAGGTCCATCCACTTTACTACGAATGGCCAGGTTTCATTCTTTCTCATGGCCATGTAGTACTCCATTGTGTATATAAACCACATCTTCTTGATCCATTCATCAGTTGATGGACATTTAGGCTCTTTCCATGACTTGGCTATCATTGAAAGTGCCACTATGAACAGTGGGGTACATGTGCTCCTATGCTTCAGCACTTCTGTATCCTCTGGGTAAATCCCTAGCAGTGCTATTGCTGGGTCATAAGGGGGTTCTATGGATAGTTTTTTGAGGAACCTCCACACTGTTTTCCAGAGCGGCTGCACCAGTTTACATTCCCACCAACAGTGTAGGAGGGTGCCCATCTCTCCACACTCTCACCAGCATCTACAGACTCTTGATTTCGTCATTTTAGCCACTCTGACTGGTATGAGGTGGTATCTCAGTGTGGTTCTGATTTGTATTTCCCTGATAATGAGTGACCCTGAGCATCATTTATGTGTCTGTTGGCTATCTAGGTGTCCTCTTTGGAGAAGTGTCTATTCATATCTTCTGCCCATTTCTTCACTGGATTATTTGTTTTTTTGGGTGTGGAGTTTGGAGAGTTCCTTATAGATTTTGGATACTAGCCCTTTATCTGATATGTCATTTGCAACTATCTTTTCCCATTCCATCGGCTACCTATAGGGTTTTTTAATTATTTCCTTTGCAGTGCAGAAGCTTTTTATCTTGATGAAGTCCCAATAGTTCATTTTGGGTCTTGATTCCCTTGCCTTTGTGGATGTGTCGAGTAGGAAATTGCTGTGGTTGAGGTCAAGGAGGCTGTTTCCTGCTTTCTCCTCTAGGGTTTTGATGGATTCCTGTCTCACATTCAGGTCCTTCATCCATTTTGAGATTATTTTTGTGTATGGTATAAGAAAGTGGTCTAGTTTCATTCTTCTGCATGTTGCTGTCCAGTTCTCCCACCTGCTAAAGAGGCTGTCTTTTTTTCCTTTGGATATTCTTTCCTGTTTTGTTAAAGAGTAATTGGCTATACATTTGTGGTCCATTTCATTTCTGGGTTCTCTATTCTATTCCATTGGTCTACGTGTCTGTTTTTGTGCCAATACCATACTGTCTTGATGGCCTCAATATTTGCAAATCCATCAATGTGATAAATCACATTAACAAAAGAAAAGATAACCATATGATCCTGTCGATAGATACAGAAAAAGCATTTGTCAAAATACAGCATCCTTTCTTAATAAAAACCCTCAAGAAAGTCGGGACAGAAGGAACTTACATTAACACTATAAAAGCAATTTATGAAAAGCCCACAGCAAATATCATCCTCAATGGGGAAAAACTGAGCGCTTTCCCCCTGAGATCAGGAACACGACAGGGGTGTCCACTCTCACATAGTTTAACATAGTGCTGGAAGTCCTAGCATCAGCAATCAGACAACAAACGGAAATAAAAGGCATTCAGAATTGGCAAAGATGAAGTCAAACTGTCACTTTTCGGAGATGACATGATACTCTACATGGATAACCCGACCAACTTCACCAGAAGCCTAATAGAACTGATCCATGAATTCAGCAAAGTATTGGGGTGCAAAATCAAAGTACAGAAATCGGTTGCGTTTTTATACACCAATAATGAAGCAACAGAAAGAGAAATCAGGAAACTGATTCCATTCACAATTGCACCAAAACCCATAAAATACCTGGGAATAAACCTAACTAAAGATGTAAAATACCTGTCCATTGAAAACTATAGAAAGCTTATGAAAGAAACTGAAGAAGACTCCAAGAAATGGAAAAACACTCCATGCTCATGGATCAGAAGAATAAACATCATTAAAATGTCATTATTACCCAAAGCAATCTACACATTCAATGCGATCCCAATCAAAATTGCACCACCATTATCTCAAAGCTAGAACAAACTATCCTAAAATTCATATGGAACCACAAAAAAACCCAAATATCCAAAGTAATATTGAAGAAGAAAACCAAAACGGGAGCCATCCATCACAATCCCAGACTTTAGCCTCTACTATAAACTTTTGAAGTAGGAAAATGAGCCAAGGTATGGGATGTGGAGAGGTAATGACAGTGACAGATAATCTTGACTTAAGAGGAAGGGTTGTCTTAAGAAATCATGATATACACTGCTCACACAGTAACAAAATAGGGACAGTGGCATTAATACTTTTTATGAGTATTGCATATTCCCATTTGTATCATTTAGTAGTGTGTGGTAGAAAGAGCACTGGACAGAGAGTCTGTGAACCTCTGTTCATATGCCTCTGATGTCACATACTAGCTGGATAACTTGGAGAACATAGCTGACCTATGATGTAAGCACAACCAGTTTCATTTTTGAGCCCTTTTTTTTTCAGAAAAAGAAATTAAAGTTTAGAGAAATAAAGTGTTTCCCCCCCCCCCAAACTACATGGTCATTAAGTGGTATAGGATCATTCTGACTTCGAGTCTAAAATGAATTTCTTTGTCATTACATTTTCAGTAAGACAGCTGGGTTACAGCATCATTTTGTGGGAATAGAACTGAAGACAAGGACATTTTACATGAGGAAGAGGGAGGCAGGACCAGCTCTGCATCAGTCCTTGCATGTGAGAAGCATATTACAAAGGCCCCTAAGTAGTGTAGAGGCAGCATGAGGGGCCTGGAAGTAGAATAGGTACCCAAATAGGTAGTAGGATATAGAAAGTGTGGAGAACACCACTGAGCAACGTTTCTTTCATCAGTTTGACCAGGATGAAGGTTGGCCCAGTTTCTTAGAGTGTACATTTCACAAAGAGGATTTGAGCCAAATTCATGAATATAGATATATGTATATGTGCACACACACGCACACACACAGACACATACAAACACACAATGGTGGGGTGGTGGGGAGAAAAGGGCAAGAGTGATGTTTGGGATTGTTTTCAACAGAAAGATTGGCATGTAAAAATGGGGTCCATAGATTATTACAAAACATCATAGAGCAAAAGCCAGAATAAACACCACTCACCATTTCACCAGAAAGTACTTGACCTAATTAGACACCTGCTAGTTTTACCAATCACCTCTCCCTATCTTTCCCTCCTGCTTTTCCTCCCTAGGAGCTGGACCGCCTCCTCCCTCTACTTCTCCTACACTCACCAGTTGCAGCAGGGTGATTTCTGGAGAAATTAAATTCATTAGGATTTTTATGGGTAATTATAGTTGCAGTATGCTTGGAGTCATTTTATTAAAGCAGTTATGAGGTAATTAATCTTGTCAATAACCTCTGGAGTGAATGTGCATTTTCTGTATTCTCCACGCTTTTTGCCTCTGTTCAAATCTCTGAAAATATCCAAATGTGTTTGCCACTTCTGATGCTTCCACCCCCCTCCAGAGTTGAAAACCAGTCAGGAGCCCAGATCATAATTATTTTCTTGGTCAATGAGATATAAGACAAAAGACTTTTAGTTGTCCTTTGCTTTTTTTCCTGTTCTTTGTAATTTGAGAATGAAAAACTACCTGTGGTCTGGTATCTCTGTGGCCTTTTCCCCAAATTAGGAGAACTGACAGTGTTTCTGGATAATGCCTAGCACTGCAAGGGCCTCTGAAGCCTGTTCCCCACATTGAATACCCATGTGGTATGTTGCTTATCCAAGAGTCCCTGATAAGGCAAAAACTGAATATACGCTACTATGAAATGTGGGTGCTTGGCATCACAATTATCAAAAGATAATTCCCAGCCCAGAGGTTTCCTTTAAATAGACATTCATATAGGATCTAGTTGACAAAACCAACTATGTAAAAATTCCGTAAAATGAAAATTTTAGAAAATGCTAGCTTGCTCAACTCACAATCTAAGTACCACTCAGTGTTTGTTTTCGTTGGACTGTGAACTAACCTAAAGATTTTACCCCTTGATGCATGGAACAAAATAGCTCAATCCAGAATACATATATTCTGTTCAAGAAGAAAAAAATCTAAATATATGTTATGTAATATATAAGTATTATAACAGATCATTTATATATATAATTTTTGAAATCAGAACTTTAGTAGAAAATCAAACATTCTTTTAACAGAACCAAATGTTCATTGACTCATTGACTGTCAGTCTTCAAGTTACATCTAACTTCCTAAGAACACTTCTCCTGAGTAAAGAGGACACCTTTGCTCTTCCTGCTGTGCTTGTGAAAGCTTTTGTCCTAAGAATTGCTAATGGCAACACAGGCATCCTGCAGAGAATCAAAGGAGGAGCCAATCTGGTCCCTGGGCAGCTCTTTGATTTTCTTCGTCTTATAACTCTTGTTTTCTGTAACTCAAAGGAAATGTCAGGGATGGTCATTATTGCCTATATGGGCAAGATGGCTAAGGAGATAGATATGACAAGCTGTTTCCCCTTTTAGTAGTACTTTCATCTTCCTTTCATAGCTGGCTGTGTCACAGAGGATCTCCATTAATGGCCCCCATCGATAGTCACATGCCCAATTTTGAAAGCATGCATGCCACTAATAGACATGTTCCTCATCTTCCCCAATTTTTGCTCTATTCTTGTCCATTAGTTACCACTCTATAGAATACGGCATACATTATTCAGTTTCTTTTCTTTTAATAGTTTATTGTCAAATTGGTTTCCATATAACATCCAGTGCTCTTCCCCACAAGTGCCCTCCTCCATTACCACCACCTCTCTTCCCCCTCCCCCTCCCCCTCCCCCTTCAACCCTCAGTTTGTTTTCAGTAGTCAATAGTCTCTCAGGTTTTGTGTCCCTCTCTCTCCCCAACTCTTTTTCCCCCTTCCCCTCCCCATGTTCCTCCATTAGGTTTCTCCTGTTCTCCTGTTAGAATGAATCATATACTTCCAGTGAGATTTCAGGGATGATATGTGTAAGATTTAATATATGGAGGCAGAGACGAGAGGAAAGAGATAGACAAAGTTATGGAGCCAAGAAAACCTTTATTGGGGTCTGCGCCCCCGGGTTCCGTGACTCAAGTAGGGGTTGAGTCTGGGAAGTCGCTCCTGGTGTGGGAGGGCGAGGTGTTTTATGGGTCAAAGAGTTCCAGGTTTGGTCTCTGGAGGGCAGATTACCAAGTAAGGGCATTTTTGGGCCATGGAGGGTGGGATAGGTTGCCTCCTTTGTCGGGGTGCTGGGAAGCTGGAGCTTCATGATTGGCTGTTTTCAAATGGCATGTGACATTCCAGGCGTGTGGGTGGGGGTTGTCAGTGCATGGAGCTCTCCCTCGACCCACAGCAAAGTGGCCGCTTGGTCGCCCTCTTAAGGTGACTCTTACAATATGGTTACCTGCCAGTATTGTCTGAACATTATCTGCTCATAACTTTTATAATCTTAATAAGAATGAGGTGGCAGTCTCCATGCATTCACCTGAATAGCAGGATGTCTGGTGAAATTATGCCTATCTTGGGATGGAACAAAAGGAATTACAATGGTTCTTGATTAAAATTAATTTCCTTTCGAGAGCGCCTGGGTGGCTCAGGTGGTTAAGCATCTGACTTTTGAATTCGGCTCAGGCCATGATCTCAGGGCTGTGGGATCAAACCCTGCATCCAGCCCCATGCTCAGCATGAAGCCTACTTGGGATTCTCTCTCTCCTTCGGTCTCTGCCCCTCCCTGCTTGTGTGTGTGTGTGTGTGTGTGTGTGTGTGTGTGTGTGTGTGTGCGCGCGCGCACGTGCGTGCACTCGTGTGTGTGCACACACATACTCCCACTATCTCTCTAAAATTTTTTTTTTAAATATTTTCTTTCTGGCACTAAAAGAAATCTTAATTAACTAAAAGTATACTAGTTTCTAACCTATAATATTTCCTGGTCACAAAATTGTTGCTGAGGTTACATTGTTTATAAAACAGCCTCCTAGTGTTTGAACATGGAAATAGTACCCACAGGGACTTGGTGGTTGTTCAGAATATTAGCAGACTAAATTGTGACTTAACCAAATTCCCTAACTCTATTAGTTTTGAGCAGAAATTCCAAAGTTAGGTTCCCTATGTGCTGCCCCATTGGTTAAGTGTCTAGATTGAAAGATAGGTATAAAATAGCAATTACTAATACTTAGGACGCCTTACTTCCTAAATAAAATAAGTCTAGAAGCGGGTCTTCATTTTGGGAGGAGGATGTCTTTGACAACTTTGGCAATGATCTGAAAGCTATTTATTCTCTTCAGAGAAATATCTATAGGCACATATTTTGTAGATAATTATGGGAATTACACAGATTTTTTAAGTGCCAGTTTAGATAATCCATTAAGCCTAAGGAGGCTTGGGCCCACAACATAGACAGAACTTTGGGAAATGGGGGCAATGGAGCAAATGTTTTCAATAGGTTCTAGGATTTCTCGAAATATCCACCATTTGTTTCTCAGAGCTTTTGTGTATCTGTTGCATAACTTGACATCTCACACTACATTTAACTTTAATACTTTAACTCAGTCTTAGCCTTCTGGGAATATATAGCGTGTTCATTGTAGCTTCTCTGGTTTTTTTTTTATATGGTTAATATCAAAGGAAGTTCATTTCATTAGTAATTAGCAAGCTTAATATATGGTTGATCTGCTGAATACTAGATGGCCTCTTTTAACAATCATATACATTCTAGTAGATCCATCAGCATAGCAACCAATCTCTGAGCAGGAAATGGTTTGTCCACTGTAATTAGATTTTGCTACAAGTACTTTTTTAATATATAATTCAACTTTACAACATATTTTCTTTTTCTCTTCAAGGGCTACCCCCTAAAGCTAAGGGCATTTGAACCTTAGTATATCCATGAGTTTTGGTAGAAGATTTTATGGAAGCATTTATGTGCATCTAAAAGTAATCATCCAAAAATCCATGATTTTGGAGACTCACAGAAGTCTTGAATTAAATATCTCCAGGCAAGAGCTGATATGCTTTTTCATCTCCCTTTATAGTCTCCTTCACTGAGACCCTTGGCTCTTCATTTGATATTGTTGCCTTCTTCATCCTCCTAACATCTCCCTGGTTTCATGTCCACTAGGCTTTTTGGTATTTCCCATGAGGTTACTTTTTTCATGCCCACTTGAAGTGTAGACACTCAGCTTTTCCTCTCTTCACCTGTTGCTCTTATGTAAATTCAATAAGCCCTAATTCTCAAAGGGCCAAACCAAGCACATCACTGGCCCTTACTGCAGAAGCCAGCCTTTTTGGGGCAGGACACAGGAACAACAGGGGCACAGGGACAGCCCACATATGCCAGTGGCACATATCAGAGCCATCTCTCTTTTCCTCCTGTCCTTTTGCAACTCCAAGCTGCTGAGCCAAATTCAGTACCTTGAGCTTCTGGGGTTTTATGACCAATCATTTTCGGCTGTAACTGATGGGTAACATCCCAGAAAAAGTGAGCTTAATGGGTATATTTCCATTCCTGCCTTCATCAACTGTAATGCCATCTTCATCAAGCACTCAATGTACAGCTCATTAAATTTGCATTCTTTTTTCCATTGGAATCACTATGCAATTTGTCTAGAGTGTTTTATATTGAAGTACATGAAGATTGTGTCCAAATGCCCCAATTTCAAAATCAGGTAAGTGACAATAATCAGTTGTATTTTACATTGCTGAAATACATTACCAAAAAATGATGCTGAAATATATTCCTATATACTGGAATGAACTGTGTGGCTATTCCCTTATTTGTCTTTTACCACGCTACAGAGGTGTGGAAGGATAAAGTGAATTTCCTTCAGAGAATGCAAGGCTTTGTGGGAGGCAGCTGCCAAGGACTGCCTTTTAGTATAAGACCCTTTATCTTACACTTGGGTCTTCTTCTCTATCCAGTCTAATCTTCCTTCACTTTCCTTATACATCCTAAAATTGGCCACACCAAAGAACGTGAAGTTCACCAACCCTATTATCCACCTTAGTGCCTTAATTAATGTTATTGGTCAATTTCCCCATTACCTGTCTTAATACCTATGTGTATTTTGAGACACAGCTTGAACTTTTGTTCCATTCTAGAATTCCTGGGTGCATCTCAGGAGTTAAAGCAGAATCAAGTGAGTCCCTTTTAGCCTTACTCCATTCTATATTTCACTACCCCCACCCCTGACCTTGTAGAGATACTGTGACCTTTTCCTACAACACCTCCCCAACCCAGCTCTTAGTATGACCTTAGAGAATCCTTCCCTCCTCTCCTGTTTTCATTTCCTTCTTAGTTTCCCTCTTGAGAATCCTTTTCTTTGCCTTCTCTTTCTCAGTCTTTTTTCTACCTAAGATATTCTAAGTTGCAAAAATAGGATTTGAGGGAATAGGAAGACTGATTTTGTCCATCTTTGTTCCTTTTCCAGTGTTGAATGCCCTTTCTTGTATTCCAGAAAGGTCTGTCTCGCCTGCCATAAGAATTCTAGAAAAGAAGATAATGTCCTCCATGTTACCCGTTTTCTAACTTTCCTCAACCCCAAGTGGAATTAATTACTTCCTATTATACATGGTACAGAGTAACTGCATGGTATTGCAGTTACTGGTTTCTAGCTCTGTCTTGCACCAGACAGATGACCTCAAGCTTTATTTATTTATTTTTTGTTGTTTAATGTGATACATATATTCATTTATCCTATTCATATCATATACATATGAATATCCTATTCATATGTGCACTCCACTTGAACAATATAGAAAAGATGAACTATGAGTTCTAGAACACTCTTGTCAGGGAAGCTCTAGCTATAATTCTGTCTCTTCTCAAAACTGAGACCTGGCTGGGATTTCTTCAGGACCAGGCCTGAGCCTTTATCATGTCTGTATCTGAAGTACGTGAGATTTAGTAGGTTTCTAGAAACATGTTGGTTAGTTGGTTGGCTGTTTGGGTAGATAGAATAACATAGTGTAGTACTTCGGAATAAAAGTGCCTGCAACCAAGCTTTGCCATTTACTTTCAATGTGATTTTAGGCAATTTATCTTATCTCTCTGGGCATGAGTTGCCCCAAACATTAAGCATGGATAATATTGTATCCACCTCAGAATATTTTTTGTTTGTTTTAGCTTGCATTCATTGAGTGTCTATTACATATGAGACACTGTCCTCACTGCTTTACATAGATTAACTCATTTAATCCTCACAAGGAGGATTAAATGGATTAATCTTCCCCATTACGATTAAATTGAATAATCCTCCCCATGAGGATTAAATGGAATAAAGCATGTAAATAGTCTAGCATATAGTAAATGCTCATAAATGTTAGTTATTATGAAAGAAAGGCAGCCTAGGCATAGCTATGATGTTTTACCTCTAAACAACCTTAGAGGTTCAGCTTAGCTCTACCTCTCCAATGTTACAAGTTAGGGCTCTTCTTCTCAGGATCCCTTATCATGTGGGAAACTTTCTTTGTGGTCTTAGGTTCCCATTCTTGAGAGTTTTCTTTCTACAGGATCTCCCTATATTCCTTATTCCCTAGGAACTTGAACCAATGTTTGGGCATCAAGGTGTGTGGCCTGGGTCTCAATAATTGCTCCTGGCTTCGATGAGCCTAGCTGTTGCAGTCCTAGTGACTGAGTGCAATCCCCAACTTGATGAGAAGTGGGATTCTTCAAGGACCCTCTTCTATGTGAGATCTAAGAAGCAAGGTGAGCTTTTACTGCATGGTATCAATGGTAGAAGAATCTCGTTAACCTTTACTTCAACTGAGGACTGCATCAACTAACCCTCAGTGAGACATACCTTCTGAGGCCCAAGACACTCTGTTCTGACTGAGTCATGTAAGTGGGCTCAGCTGTCTTTGAGTCATTGAGTTCTCAGTACCCTTTGTGCCCTTTCCCTTTGTGCAGACTTTTCTTGTTAATCACAGGACAAACACGACAGGGTACTCAACACTGGCTTTTTAACTTTGAATTTTGAGAGTTGGTTACTTTATTCCTTAAAGCACTGCTTTCCAACTGGTAGATTGAGACATACTAATATACCCTTAGTGAGTTACCCAAGTGCTGAGCTATTTATCCTTCCAGGTGGTCTGGTAGTTACTAAGGCAGCCAGAGTCCTTGGGCAGATTTTGCCTCTAGCTATAAGCAAACTTAACCATTCTACTTTGATATGCCATAAAAACTCTATCATTTTCCACCTGTGCCATGTCTGGAAAAATCAGGAAGTATTATGTTTGGAATATTAGTTATCAAACGCCTTTTAACTATGGAGCCTCAATATATATGAATCAGGTGAAAAGTGAATCTACTTTTGGGGTGCTTGAGTGGCTCAGTCGGTTAAGAGTCTGACTTCGGCTCAGATCATAATCTCATGGTTGCTGGGTTTGAGCCCTGCATCGGGCTCTGTGCTGAATGCTTGCTCAGAGCCTGGAGCCTGCTTCAGATTCTGTATCTCCTTCTCTCTCTTACCCTCCCTACTCATACTCTGTCTCACTCTATCTCTCAAAAAAAAAAAAAATAAATGTATAAAAATTTTTTAAAAAGTGAATCTACTTTCTTAATATTACTGAACTACATGCCCAAAAATGTTTAAAATGGTAAATTTTATGTTGTGTATTTTACCACAATTTAAAGTTATTTAAAAGTGAATCTGCTTTGAGCAAAATGGCAGCCAGGTAGTGGAAACTTGGCATCTCTCTCTGTACCCTCTGAGGGCTTCCGGGAACACAGCTGAAAAAGCACTAATTTAGAGCTAGAATTGGAAGCCTCACTCTCCTCTTGGGTTCTGGGGTCTGCAATAGCAGGTCAATCTGGGAAGTCTTCAACTCCCAGGCATTCTCAGGGGACATGTTTACTCTTCCTTACAGTGTGTCCTCTATCAACCTTCCTGGGCACTCAGTGCCAGTATAACTTATCCCTGCCTTTCCTTCTCCAACATGTTGAAAATCTCCTATCATAAATATGTATATTTAGTGACAAGGGTTTTCATCACAATATTGTATATATGTATATAGATATATAGTGCACAAGAGAAAATATTCAATCCTTCTGAAAGGTATAAAATTAGGAAAACAAAGAACTTTTCTTGTCCATTTCTATTCCTATGCCTCTCTAGGTAAATCCATTGATAACAGTATTGTATTTTTTTGTATCTATATTTCTTTCCAGAAAAATCTTTGCACATAAAAACTATCTACTCAAATTAGGTACAGGCCACTTTTACACATGTGATCTTGCAGCTTTCTCTTTTTACTTAATAACATATCTTGATAATCACTCCATATCATTAATTAGCATTCTACATGAAGCTTTGTAACAGCTGCATAGCATTCTGTTGAATAGTTGCACCATTTTTATTTAATTACTCCTCTAGTAATAACATTTAGGTTGCTTCCAGTTTATCTAAATAGCAAAGAATTTTATATAGTCTAGATGTTCAATATTTTAAAAATACATTAAATCAACTCTATTGTATGCTATACCATGATGTAGTCTTTTAAAAATGATATAAAAGCACATTCAGGGCCATGTCAAAGTATTCACTATGCCGTTCTATGGGAGGAGCAAGTTACAAGTTAGTTTGAATACTTTGAGCTCTGATAGGTAAAATCTGGGTAAAATCTATTAGCATGCATGCATAAAACTGTTAAACTGTTAACAAAAGTTCTCTTTAGGTGGTCAGATGACAGACTTAAGTATTTTTCTCCATTTTGCTTACATATGTTTTCTAAGTTCTTAACAGTAAATATATATTACTTCAGTAACAACAACAAAAGATTCACCTGCACAATGTGGCACTGCAGCCATTCTCTCCTGTCTTTACTGTACTGGTGGCACTCTACTTAATGGTGAACAGATAAGTATCAGAACCAGTTGTAGGGGAAGAAAAATAATTTTTCATCTACCCTTCCTGGTTCTTGACTGTGACTCTCTTGTAATAAAAGATTAGGAAGAGAAAAAAAGGCAAAAGTTTAATAGCATGTATACCCTCTGTATACATGGGAAAGACCTAGAAAAACCAAATAATTCCCCAAAATGACCCAAGCCATCACCTTAAACACCACCTCCAGCCAAAGAGAAAGGAAAGATGCTGAGGGAGGGAATGGGGAGATAGTTATGGGAGGCTAACAGG
The DNA here is from genome assembly GCF_006229205.1 of Suricata suricatta. Classification (NCBI taxonomy): domain Eukaryota; kingdom Metazoa; phylum Chordata; class Mammalia; order Carnivora; family Herpestidae; genus Suricata; species Suricata suricatta. The sequence goes on from NC_043717.1 coordinate 76,941,113, forward strand.
AGAAGCACAGTAAACAAGGATAAGGTCATTATGCATGCTTAATTCATTGCCTTCTCCATTGATAAGAGTTTCTAGAGATTTGGTCATCCTCCTCTTTCTGGTACAGAGAGAGGGAGAGACACCCTTACAAATGAAATTTTTTTTTATAAATGTCCCTTACAAAAGAGCATTTTCTTTCTGTTTTCAGAGCTTTTCCTGTGTCTGCTGTTTCATAAAAATAATTAGCTTAATATAATGCTTATGCCAAAGAGGCATATTTGGTGGTGGCATATTTTGCTCCCCTTCACAGTTAATCTGAGTCTTGCACTACATGAGCTCCCAATCCACCCAGTAAGAGCATGGAAGGCATTTACACCAAGGAAACCAGAGACCATTGCAGGAGAAGTAGGAATCAATAACTCTTTCAGGCTCACACATGCAGTGCTGAAGAGAACCTATCAGAGGGAGCAAATCAATGAGGAGTAAAACAAGAGTCAGGACAGGCTTCATGGAGGAAGTGGAAATTGGGTTAAGTATGAAAGAACAGTAGGATTTACAAAAACCAACAGGAGGAGGGTAGGATTTATTCAAGCCCTGAAAGGTCTGCTATTTTGTCTTGTTCACTTCTCATTAACTAGTCATCAGTGGTGTGGTAAGTGACTGAGATCCTGTGCTCTGTTATCTGACACATTGAGTCCAAATTTCAGCTCTGTCATTTACTGGATATTTGCCTAGGAAATTTAGTTAACTTTTCCAAGTCTTAGTTTCCTTGTCTATAAAATGGGAATTATAAAAGTACATACTTCATTCGGTTACTGTGAAGGTTAACTGCAATGATGGATATTGATGAAAAACAAAATTCGGTTGAGTAAATTTGAAGATCTAATTGACTTTGTTAATTGGTTCCTGAATCAAGCAGCATCCCATCTAGCAAGTAGAGGGGAGCTCCAAGTAGTACAAAATGAAGGAAGGTTTTTATAGGGAGGGGGGTGGGGTAAGAAAGTTATTAGCAAAAGAAAAGGATTGTTCCAGGCAAGGTCACTTCCCTTAGAAGGAAGAACAGAAAGTCTTTTATCATGCAGATTACCTCATCTTCCCTTGGAAGTTGGAAAGGGTCCCTGTGGCAAATTATTTCATTGGTGCTGATCAGAAAATTCTTGACTGACTGGTTAAGACTATTTCTGGGGGAGGTTGAAACTGCAATTAAATTAGGTTTTAAGCACCAGTTTGATGATTTGGCCTAAGTGACACCATTTTGGGCCTGTGGTTTTCTTTTCAACAATATCATACTACATAACACAGTACCTCATTGGCACATAATGAAGGCTCAGCATTTGGTAACTATAATTATTATTGATGATAATAAAGAAAACAAAGTATATCATAGCATTTAAAGTCTTGGCCTAATAGTATTAATGAAATCATGTGCAAGATATTCATAATTCTCAGAAGCAGATGGTTTTTTTTCAAGGTCTCTGACCTGAAGAGTTAGAAAATTCTATAGCCTGTAGAACCAAACAGATATCTGAATTTTTAAATGAAAGAAGAGATTCATGTATAGTATGGTAGTTAAAAACATTGGGTTTGGACACAGGAAGACAGAGATTCAAGTCCCTTTCCCTGACACATGTACTGTATAATGCTGGCCAATTTCCTCTTTATTTCTAAGCCTCAGTGTCCTCATCTGAAAAATGGAATAATGACACCATGTACCTCACAAGGTTTTTAGTATTAAGACTCAATGAGATAACACAGATAAATTGCTTAGTGTCTGCTACTCAACTTGTGCTCAATTTATTCACTGAACTGTAAGGACGCAGGTCTGAACAAAACTGACTCCACAACAGGCTTCAAGTTTCCACTCTGACCTTGGAGGCCTAGGTGTCGGTTTCTCAGCATCATTAGAGAATAGAAGGGCACACATTGCCCAAGGAAGGAGGGACAACTCTTGTAACACCCAATTAGGAAAGGCCAGCTAACCCCTTTAACATTTCTAAGGGCAGGCCTAAAGATAGAAGCTATAGATAATCACCTATTTCTTAAGGCTTGCCACGCCCTACGCAAGGGTCCTGGGTCCACTCTGTGATTGGTCAATTCTCTACTGCCAATAATAATAGGCGATAGTGATTGGGTCACTACCTGTGTCACAATTTCCTGTAACTCCCCCTTCCCAAACTCATAAAAGCCCTACCCTGCCATTGTTCAGGGTTCTCAGCATGGATCCACTGCCCTGCTAAAGTCTGTGAGACCAAGTTTAGGTCCAGCGAGCCTAAACCTGTATTAAAGCCCTTTGCTTTTGCATGCATGACTTGGTCTCCCTGGTGGTCTCTGGATTTTGGGGACGATATGGAAATCTTGGGCATAACAGAACAAATATTCATAGAGCATTTATAATGTGTTGAGCTTTGTGCTCAGATACTGGGAATACGCTGCTGAATGAAACAAATAAGAACCTCGCTCTTAAGTAAAGTTTTCAGTAAATGAGAACTACCACCACTACTGTTACTACTCCTATATAGATATCCTGTGCTATCTGAAATTTCACTCTCTGGACAATCATTATAACAAGTTACAAAAATGTTTACCCAAAATTCACCATTCAAAACAAAAGCACTCTTATGAAACATTTGAGTTGTATGGAAGTCCCATCCAAAGGACATAGAATGTACCCCTTCTGGGTAAGATGGCATCTTAGGTTTCAACTGATTGAAAGCATTGTACTAAAAACATCACTATCATCTCTCTCACATTTTTCCTCAGAGTTTCTCCCTCCATAAGTTTCAGTATTTACTTATTTACAGTGCCTCGGGGATACTATCAACTGGAGTCCATGTGGATAGTATCTTGAGAATCTCTAACCTATAATTTCATTGTATATTTGAATTACAGTATATGTCCATTACAGTTTAAAAGGAAATAGGTGGCACCTGGGTGGCTCAGTCAGGTAAGCGTCTGACTTCGACTGAGGTCATGATCTCACGGTTCATGGCTTTAAGTTCCACATCAGGCTCTGTGCCTGGAGCCTGCTTCAGATTCTGTGTCTCCTTCCCTTCTCTGCCCCTCCCCTGTTCACACTCTGTCTCTTTCTCTCTCTCAAATATAAACATTAAAAAAAGTAAATATAATTTGTTTCTGAGATTTTAAATTATTGTCTACCAAACATAAAAATGCCTATTGAGGGGAGCCTGGATGTCTCAGTTGGTTGATCGTCTGACTCTGAATTTCAGCTCAGATTATGATCTCATATTACATGAGAAGAAGCTCCAAGTTGGGTACCATGCTCACAGTGTGGAGCCTGCTTGGAATTCTTTCTCTCTCCCTTTTTCTCTGCCTTTCCCCTGCTCATTCTCTCTCTCTCTCTCTCAAAATAAAATAAACTTAAAAAATACCTATTGATGAGCTTATAAACTATCAAATAGATATTGAATAGATATTAAATAATTAGATATTAAAATTTTTATTATTGATAAATACTTTTTGAATTGATATATAGTTATATAAGAGTGTTTAAGTAATAGGAGTGTTTTAGTAATACTTAATATTGGTTGGTGCTTTGGGATGAATTGGGAATGTATTGTTATTTTCTCATTCAAAACAATGAAATATAATATTGCGCTTTATATTAATTCACTATATAACATGTTCTGAATAACGTTTTACATTTCAGTCTGCAGGGGTGTCTATATTACAAGCACTACTACAATATTACTTCCACCCACTAAGTAGCCCTGACAAAGTAATAACTGTTACCTGCTAAGTTCTACCAACTACTAAACCTAGCATTACCTTTAAGATCTCTATAAATGCTGATGTTGCCCTCTTCCTCTTTTTTTGAGTATGGTCATGTGTTTGAGTGTAGAGACTAGTCCTCAAAGTGAAAGATCTAGACCTTGTTGTGGCTGATATCCAAGGAAGGCTACCTAATTATAAAGTTTACAACTCTAGTTATATCTTTTTGTGGCTCTGAGGCCATGCTAGGAATACAGCATTGCCCAGAGCCAAGGGTGTTAGCAATGGGGAAGGAAACTTCATGTCAGTATGTGGCCAAGATGCCCTTCTCCAAGGTACCACCAGCCTGTTCTGTGTATGTGTGTGTGTGTGTGTGTGTGTGTGTGTGTGTGTGTGTGTGTGTGTGTGTAGGTATGTTGTCTCCTAGGGTATTGCAAAGGTAAGTGGTTGTTTTGGCAGGTGTTGATAAGCACCTGAATGGATAAATGTAGAGTGGAATTCTAGTTTTACTACTGATTAAAAATATTTTAGAAGGACCTATTCCTGATGAAAGGACCAAGAGCATGTTCCCTAGTGAAAGACATGTGGGGGAACACTGTACATTATCTTGCGGGGATGTGGTCAACATATAAAAGACCTCAAGTAGTCCTGCCATAAAGAAACCTGATTGCACTTTGCTTACCAGAATTTTCCCGCATTATTTTGACTCACAGAAATATTTCCTGTGTGGCAGCCCACTGAACACTATTCCACAACACATGTTTTAAGAAACACTGTCATAGATTGTTCTAGAATTACACATAATAACTGTTAGTAAACTTCCCGACCTGCCCATTATCCTCTTACTCCCTCCTACCCCTCTCTCCTCATGCTTCTCTTCTCTCACCCTGCTCTTCCATATCTCCTTCCCTATCTCTCCTTACTTTCCTTCCACACACACCAGTTCTGACCACTGAAAGCATTTCTAGAATCCCTTTTGTATGGGGAAATGTGCCAAGGGCTGTCAAAAGGTGAAAAAAAATATTCCTTGCCTCTCAAGAGCTGTTCGTAGCTCCTATTTCTGGGCTGGGTGGATATGCAGATTCTTGATAACATAAATAATCTACATGCGAGCAAATGGCTGAACACATGGCATGTTCATGGAGGGGATGGGGGAGTAGTCATAGTGAATTACAGCTACACCTTTTTCAGTACCAACAACTTGCCAAATACAGCTCAGCAGGGAGAGAAGAAACACAATTGTTATTCCCTGTATAATATATGCTATTGTACAGCCAGTGCAGTACTCTCAGAGGGACGTTGTGCAATTTTCAGATTTTGTCTCATGCTTCCTCCTTTGAAAATCTGCACAAGAATTAGGGACATTGGTTTCAACTGCCAGCTCAGCCATGGATTTGCTGTGTGAACTTGAGCAAGCCACTGAGCCTCTCTGGGCCTGAACCCATTCTGAAATTCTGTGATTGGTTTGAGGAGATTGCCACCCCCTTGGTGGTGGCTTGGAGGGAGGTGAGGTGAGGGGGGAAAAGTGAAATGTTTGCCTTCAAAATTTATTGCTGATTTTCAAAAGCCCCTTGCCAAATGTCATTGGGAGGAGGGAGAATGACAGATTTGTGAGTGCTGAATTATGGGTGAGTGTTTGTGTGTCCATCTTGATACCTTTCCTCCTCCCCCAAATTCCAGCATTGTTCTGCTCAATGAATATTTGATTTTGAAGCACATTTGTTCAGATCTCATTTACATTCTGGGAGTGAGTCAAGAGAACAATGTGTGACAATTGAATAACCATTGCAATCACTTATCTAGAACTTAGACATAAGCGGGGCTCCAGGAGAAGAACCTAACATAGTATCTCACTCATGCCTCACACCAATCCTGTAAGGAAAGTTGATTCTTATTATTCTTATCTTACAAATGAGAAATCTAAGCCTTGGAGAGATTCCATGACATGTTCAAGGTCACACAAGTAACTGGAAAAGCAGCTTTTCAAACATAGCCAGACTCACTTCAGAGCTCTTAACTAGCATGTTTTTCTTTGACATGGATGAAACAAGTATCCTGAGAAGCAATCAGTTATGAAGAAGGGAGGGAAGCAAAACTGCTTGCCCAGTTTGGGTGAGCCCTGGGTTTGGGGGAACGTTTTCTGTCTTTATGCTGGCTTATGTAGAAGCATTGGATGGAGTGGTGACCAGAGTCTCCCCCAAGCATATGGCACTCCCTGCCACGTCTGTTGGAAAGTGTACTCCCTGGGAGGCTGGTGGGAGCAGAGTGGAAAAGGCTGTGCTGTGGCCACATTAGGAAGCTTGTCTCAGAGCTGTCTGTACACATGACTGACAAAGCGCTAAGTCCTGAAAGATAAGGATATTGTCCTTGGCACTTTTCTGTGCTTCTTTCAGGGTCAATGTCCCTCCCTGTTCAGTATCTATTAGAAACCTTGTGCGCATATGCCACCTGTGGGATCCCAGGTCTCTTCATGGTGGCACTGCCATCCTCAACCCTCAACCTGCCTTACTCAATAGTTCCCAGTGCTCCAGATCTATCTATCCTCATCCTACAGTTAAAAATCTCCTGCTCATGTTCGTATCACTGACTAAACTGGTAATAGAAAAAAACACAATAATAGCTAAGATTTATTGATTATTTTCTATGTGTGAGGGTCTGTTCTAAGTGTTTACATACAGTATCTCATTTAATTCTTACAAGTCTGTAGTCTCTTGACAGTCATGGATGCTGAAGTTTAGAGTTTAATTTGTTCAAGTTCACCCAGACAGTAAGTCGCAGAGAAAAACTCACACAAAAACCCATGCTCACATTTGTGTCTACTAGTCCAATATTGCCTCTGAAATAGTATGTCAATACCCTGCATCTCCAGTTTGCCTAGTTGGATGTTGCTTTCTCATCTAAGGAATTAACTTTATGGCAAATCGTCCCACTGCAAATGATCCCTTTTCGATGTCTTTGGGCTATTATACAGGCCTTATAGAAAACACATGGTAAGATTCCTTAGGATTTTTTTAAAAGTATCTCTCATTTTCCTTCCATTTCTCCCTTCAATTCATCTCACTCGGATTCCACACATCTTTCTGGTTGCCTCCTGAGTTTACATTCATGTGTGATCCTTATTGTGCCATAGCTTGGTTAATTTGAACTTTGAGGACTGTTAAAGTCTCAGTCTTGCCCTAATATTCTTTCTGGTGCTCTTCATCTTTGTTCCCTCAACAAGAACTGCCTGGTAGGTGCCCTCACAGTTCTCTTACTGGTATCTCCTTTTACTCACCTTCACTCAATACATAGGTGAATTCACTTGCTCCATACTTTCCTTATAAGGCAGGCATCACCACTTAATATTGGCCATGTTTGACAGATGATGAAGCTGAAGCTCAGCTCGGGTAGTTTTAATTAATTTGCAAGGGATCACAGTCTCTGCTCCAATTAGAACCTCTTCCCTAATACTATTAGCTACAAACAAAAGTAGGTTTGGGGAGTGCCTGACATATATGGAGGCTTTTAAGGTACAATTTTGACTTAAAATCACACCATATTCTGGGTGTTTTGGCTAAAGCACTAGGATTAGAAAGGAGTAAGCTGCTTTAGAGACCTCTAAGAAGTCTCAAATTCACTACTCAACTGGGAGAAGATAAGTTTGATACTTGGAGTATTGTTTAAATATAGCAAAATAAATCACCTGCTACTCTGAGACAAAGCCAGAATTAGACTTGATAGCTTTTTTTTTAAATGATCTATTTATTCTTGGGTTGGATCTTCCTGATATCATAATGAATGCAAATATTGAAGGCAAACACATAGCTAACAGTATATACAAATTGGTGCTATGAAAATGAGCTATTGTCGAGAAGGCCCCACTTTTTCTGAGTACTTCGCTTCACAATATTCTATAAGTAGCAATTCTAGTTCTCTGATTGGATAAAGGGCTAATATGTAGGAAATTTGAGGACAGGTTGAGCATAGGGGAAAAAGAGTATCTTTCTTTTTCTCCTGGATACCAGTCACACCTTCCTTGTCTGATTTCCGCATTTAAGATTCTGTATAAATTCTCTCTGAATATCAATATCTGGACTATTGCGTGACATATAGTAGTTAACCATTTAGTAAATAATGGCTGTCTAGGTGAATGAGTAGATTTGTACAGTAGTTGTGTGTTGATTGCTTATTCTGGAATAATCATTCAATGTGCTAGCCTATGCTATACTTATGGGCTCATTGGAGGCAATATTACTCAAACCCTACATGGAGTAAGTCACTTCACATTATATGGAAATGCAGGAGGCTTAGAATGATTCTAATAAACCCAAAACAAAACTTCCTCCTTTCAGTACCTTTCAAATCCATTTCTGAATACCCCCACATTGAAGTGTAGAGCTTCAACAATATAAATTGTATGGGGGTTGCAATTGAGTCTATAACAGTATCTAGTAGACTGAATTGATATAACTTTCGTTTTAAGACAAATCTGGAGATAGAAAAATAATTCCAGTCTTACAAAAAAACCACTTTGGGCTATACTTCTGACATTGCCCTGGGGGCTATTTTTCCTTCTCCTCTGCCTAGGGGTGTTCAAAGTGAGTTTTTTAAAAAAATTTTTAATATTTTTTCTTTATTTTTGAGAGACAGAGAGAGACTGCCTGAGCAGGGGAGGGTCAGAGAAAGAGGGAGATACAGAATCTGAAGCAGCCTCCAGGCTCTGAGCTACCTATCAGCACAGAGCCTGACGTGGGGCTCAAACCCATAAACCGTGAGATCATGACCTGAGCTGAAGCTGGGTGCTTAACCGACTGAGCCACCCAGGCACCCCTCAAAGTGAGTTTTAAGAAGCACTGTCAAGGCTGCATAAGTTTCTCCAGTATGAATGGCACCGCTTGAAGTTGTGTCCTGGCAAAGCCTTAAGGTCTGTGAAGCTGTTAGGAGTAGGTTATATGTGGATGCGAATGAAAGATGTGAGAGGAATCTTTGGTGACCATGAATGGAAATGGGTGTGATAAGACTAAGAACAAGTGAGCACTGAAGGAGACGGGCCAGAACTGAGAACTGAGGAACTGGAGCCAATGATGATGCTCTTCCTCATTTTCAGTTTGTTGAGGGGAGGGCTGGCTTTCCTGTGACTTCTTTTCCATCTGATTTCCTGATGATTTCATGGACTGTTAGCTCTACTTCTTAAGATCGTCCTCAGATGAGTTCTAGGGAAACAGGTTAATCCTTGGATCTGAACAGGTTTCATTTATAACAGTAGGAATTGGGAGCACTAGACAAGAATTCTGATGCAACAAACTTGTTTAAACTTTCTACAAGGTACATGTGGTCAACACCACTGAAACTTTTTTCTTCCTCCCCTCCATATTTAGAAAGCAATATCTAATGAGTTTGCTTTCCTTCTTTATACCACATAAACTACAATTAAGTACAACTTAAAAGGTATTCTCCACCCATTAGTGGATTTAGGATTTCCCGAGTTTTACTTTAAATATATTCCTTGTAGGTGGTCTTGCCACTTCTCCAAATTCACCCTACTTCCTTGATTTGTCCAAAATTTCACATTCACTTTCATTCTGTCCCTTTATTCCCTTTCTGTGCTTTCACAGACACCTTCTCCTTTAGTACTCCTGTGCACTTTGGAAGACTTCTTGTTCACCTTATAGTGTTTGCTCTGACCTTTCCAACTCAAACCAGTTCCTTGTAAATATCATTCAATAAAAATAACTAATACTAGACATGTGGTACCTCATCCACAACCAGTGTTACGTTAGTTCACTTGAAAGAACTGCTTCCTTTATAAAAATCCATTCACTCTCTTGGCAATAATATTAACAATAGCAACCACAGCCACCATGTATTGACCACCTATAGTGTTACATTTCTTTTCACATTTAATCATTCAAACAACCTTGTATGGCAGGTATGAGCATTCTCATTTTAAAGTTGAAGAATTCAAGGCTCAGAGAGAAGAGATTTACTCATGGTTTCTGCTAGAAATAGTCATCTACTCAAAAATCTATCTATCTGTTGTTAACTTGGGACAGAGTTACTCCTTGGGTATACAATTAAAATGTTTATATTTTCAAGATAAGTAACCCATTAGTCTCTTCCCAGGAAGTAAAGTGTAGTAATTGAAGGCACAAGTCATGGGCATTGGATAAATTTGGGTTTGAATTTTGGCTCTGCTTGGAAATGTCACGTCAACTCTTGAGCTGTTTCTTTATCTGTAAAACAGGAACAATAATTCCCATATAACAGAGTTATTAAAAGAACTAAATAAGATGGTATCTGTAAAGTGCTAACAGAATAAGTGTTCAATAAATCACAGCCTGTCATTAAAAATCTAAGACTCAGATTGTAAATGATACCGATCCTGCCAAATAAAGAACAGAGTTTGACTTCCAGCAGTAGAAGAAGTTAATACATTTTGAAGAAAATACCTCAGGACTCTTGGGAGAACTTTGGAAAGATTTCACAGTTAAAGACTGTGGTTTTTCTTACCTTATGGAATGACGGAGTGGGTTTAGAAAACAATTTGACTTGGTTAAAGAGATATTACTATATAATTTGAATAAAGCCCAGTTTCATCATGGCCTCATCTCTCACAGTGTTGCAATCAAAGGAAAACAATTCCCACATCCAAACTAATCAAAGAGCAGCTGATATCTTCACAGCAAGCTCTTTCTAAAGTTGCAGTGCCAAAGACAGAATGTATTCATAAAGAATAGAGACAGTTCTTCAAAATTCCCTTAGTCATTTCCTGCATTGTCAGTATTTCCCACATACCACAGCTGCCCCTAGGTCCCATATCTCCCCAGCTATGTCTCCCTAAGCCTTTTTCCCAAATGAAGCCCATGGAGACTCTTGTCTTTGTGTCCTCCTCTACCTCACATGCCTAGATCAGTTCTTTATGCGTATTTTCTTTTACCAGACTTCTACATCAAAAAAGAGAGCGGATGAGATGCTCTTGATGACCTGACCACAACTAGGGAGTGTTTGTGTTGGGGAGTGCAGAGAGGAGCATAGTTTGGGAGGTAGACTGCGGAACACTTATCATTTAATGGCTTCTATATTTGGAGCAATTTAAGTCAATTGAAATTTAACATTTACACACGATATGGCTCCTCAGACTAAAAAGTACCCTTTTTCTCTTTTGGATAGAAATTTAGCAATTCAAAGATATAATTCTGACCTTTGGAAATATTCTGATTGGTAGCTATTTTGTTTTTTAGAAAAGCACTGTTACTTTTTGTACCTCTCAGTACAAAAAAAATCTCAAAACTCAGGTTCCAGACTTGTGATGGTTGGGGAATATAATAAGATGAGCTTTATAAGAAAGTGGTAATATGGTAAAATTTTGGAAAACTCTGATGTGCCTCCTACATTACGTATGATTTCATTTAGTCCTCATGATGCCCTGTAAGATGGATATAATTATTTATCTATTATGCAGGTGAGGAAACTAAGACTTAAGGAAAAGAAATCTGTTGCCTAATGACCCTCAGCTTAGAAGGGATGAAGTTGGGGCTTGGTCCCAGAGCTGTATGATTGCAGAGTGACCAGAGGAATAAATCAAAATTGCCCATAAAGTTTTTCTCTTTCTCCCCTTTCCCTCTCCCTTTCAGTTCTCCTCCTTCCCCTTTCCCCTTCCCATTACCTTTCCCCCCTTCATCTCCCTTACCCTGCAATTCCCTTCCCTTTTTTCTCTTCCCCTCACCCTTTAGAAAATACATGTCCATGAGAGGAGTAGACTGAAAATCAGTATGGTAATATGAAGGCCAAACAGTTATAGAGCTTGCAGATAATATTGCTCTGGTAAGAATGGAGGAAAAAGAGAGTGATTAAGATGCATAACAACCAGCAAAATTTGTCCAAATGACAAACTCATAAAGATGGATGCTATCATAGCAACCATTTATGTGTGTATAACCTAGTATAAGAAATAAACATTAACAATACATTTGAAGCCCTTGTGTAACCCTGCTGCCATCTCAGGAATAAATACTACTGAATTTGTCTTTTTTTAATCATTCCTCCATGGGGGAAAAAATATGGATGCCAATGGGAAATTTGAGCATACAAAGGAGAATGGCCAGAGAGGTAGAGTAGGTGAATATTTTCAGCATGGAATTTAGAGGGGAAAGAAGTACCAAAAAGAAAGTGGTGAAATTTTGAATGCCTCCAGACACCAAACACTATAATATATGTAAGAAAAGCTTAGACTATACTAATAGCTTATCCACATATTTTTTATCTCACAACAATCCCGTAAAAAAAAAAAAGCTATGTTCATTATCATTTGACAGATTTTAGTTCTTCAGATGTACAAATGCCAGCTGTATGCCAAGCACTTGCTAGTGTGAATAAACTGAGATTCAGAGAGATTAGATTACTTGCAACTCTATGACAGAGCCAAGCCTTGAACCCAAGTCTAACTGATTCTAGAACCTACTTTCCAAAACCAACTGAAATTTAAAAGTTGAGAAAATAGGATAAAACTCTTCAATCAATTCCTGGTGTTAATTTTCCTGGAGTTATATACAACTACCTAAAACCAGGTGTGATCCTAGTGATGGGAGATTTTTGGCCCTGGATGACAGGAACGCATCTCCCTTTACTGTTTTGTTGGAGATTAAGATAAATACTATAGAATGACAGAGATGCTGATACCTATCAAATGAGCAAAATCATCAAATAGATGATTCAATAGTGATGAGGAAGGTGATCCAGATGAAAGATTTTTGAGATTGTTGTGTTATTGAGAAAATGATAGGCTATATTGGAAATTTTATGAGCTTTGGCAATTAGACAGATTTTAAATATGAAAATACTTAAATGCTACAGTTAGCTTGTAACTGTACACTACTCCCACATCTGCTCTTTCATTGGAGGATCACAAATTCTTCTTTTGTTTTCCTCATCCATGTGCTCTTTATTAATATGACATTTTTATTAAAGAACCTGCCCCACTGGCCCAGCTTTTCTCACACTTTTCTACAAATTTTTAAGCTTTCTCAAGTTCTCCTATTTCATGACATTCCATTTCTGACCAAGCTCCTTTGGATGATATTAAAGGAGAGCAGTCCTTGTTTCTTCTGTTTTTCTTGTGCAGCTTCAGTTGCCCCCAAATCCTGGGCTCCGCAGCTTTACCAACATTCCTTTTTATTGTAAAAATGGGAAGTTGTAAAACGTGGACTTGTCATTGGTTGTAATTAATATTTTCCTGTTGCCTATGAAATGAATACAGAGTGGCAGTCCTTATAGCAAACTCCCCTGGGAGAAATCAGCAGGAAGTAGAAGAAGCCTTCATTCTGCTGAGAAGAGAAAGCTCTAGAAATCTAAACAAGGTGGGACAAAAGCGATCAGGGCAGAGAGCTCTCCTTCAGGAATCAAATAACAAGGAGTTGAAAGTGGGAATGAGAGAGAGTGGGTCCAGCAGGCTCTGTAAGCTTAAACATCTCCTCAGGAAGTGCTGAATAGAGGGTTGTTAGTGAAGACACCAAGGTGGAGCACTTTGATCCCTGGTTACCATGGGTGGTTCAGGGTCTCTCAAATTCCTCCACCAAAGTGGCCCTAAAGACAGAACCAATAACATCTTCCATGCCACCCACCATTATGCTCCACAAGATGGGGGACAAAGTCCAAAGTGAGTCTCAAATAGAACATTTATTTGAAATCTACTGTTTTCTTTTAAAATGTATGTGAATCTGGCATTGTATCTCTTGTTTATTTCATTTTAATTTTATTCTCCCTTTAGCCTCCTACCCCCCTTCCCATTTTCTTCCCCGAACATATGTAACCGTGCTCATGTGATTTTGGGTATCTTTTTATTTGAAAGTACTCCTCAAAATGTATTGTTTTACATGCATGCATTTTAATTTATGTAAATGTATTTATTATGTATCTTCTTTTAGTTATTATACTCTTTTTTCCTCTCCACATTATGGATGTAAAAGCTATCCATGCTTTTCATATGTATCTAACCCGATTCTACTCACTGAGGCATTACACTCCAGTATGTGTATCCATCACATTTTACCCTCCACTTCCCCAGGAATGAGCACTTAGCTGCCAATTCCCCGCCTCCCTGGGCATTGGTGCAGGGAACATCTTTATACGTGTCCCCATATGGACCCATGTGAAAATTCATGTGGAGTGTATACCAGGAAGAGAATTGCTGGGCTATAAAAATATGTATTTTTATCATTAGATTAAGTTGTGTCAGATTGCTCTCCAGAATGACTGCACCAGCTTTGACTCCCACCAGCAGTGAAGGAAAGCCCATTCTTTTTTACCCTCATCCCTTCCAATCCTTAGCAGTATCCAAATTTCTGTTTTTTTGTCAGCTTGAGAGGTGTGAAGTGATAGTCTAGTGAATATTGTAATTTGCATATCCTGATTATGAATGATTCATGTTTATATTAAATGACCAATCCATGATAAAGCTGATGTACCAAGAATCAAGAAAAGTCAAGTTAATTTTGTTCCTGGTTCCCCTCACACACCTGAACTTACTTCCTGGGTTGGGCATATATCAGTTACTAGCTGTGTGATGTTGGGAAAATTGCTCTCTTCTCTTGATCTCCATTTCCTCCTCTATAATGGAAGATTGGACTAGATAATCTCATAGAGCCCTTCAAGGTCTAAAATTTTGTGATTCAATGATGTCATCTTGAACCATAAAACACTGTGCTAACCCCTTCTGTATTAGACATTCCATCAACAACAACAAAAAATCCATTCAGTTCATTTTTCTAGATAGTAGCAATTTACTCTCCACTAATAGTCCATATCTTTCCCTCCCACTTCTCCCAACCAGGGAAGTAAACTGCCTCTTTATCCTCTCTCTCTCTAGCATGTGAACAGAATAGCACCAATTTCTTCCTGCTGTTCTTTAGTCTCCTTCACAGCATTTGCTCAAATTACAGACCTATCAAACTTGGCTGCCCCCAGTCAGAACAAGAGAAAGATAAAAGACAAGCTTGAGTTCAGCCACATGCTGCTGTAAATATGAAATGCACAACAGGCTAATAATACCACATTACCATCTGACAGTCACACGGTGCTCATCATTTTTGGCACCAAGTAAACATTATTTATGCCCTTATTTTGCAGGGGTATGGGGAAGAACAAGTAATTTCTAAGCCTCCCCTGACTCAGCCCCTAAGGGAATTAAGAAACAACTTTTAAAAGTCTCATAAAAATCAGTAATGATATATTAGGTCAAATGATGTGAAATTTCAATTTTTGTAGGTAAAAACCAGTCAGTATCAGAAAGTTCATATGGTTCAACTTATTAGATGTGGCATAATCAAAAAGTCTCTTAAAATTTTTAAGGAGTCATTTTTAATGATTGCATTGGTACTACCCTCAACCCTTTCCAACTAGGACTGACATAAACCCTTTGCCAAGTAGACCAAGCTTATATAGAGCAAGCCACCCTTCCTCCAGCTCACTTAACCATGGACTGTCCCTTCCCTTGCAAATTTTTGAGTGTTTGCAGTCCATGTTGCTCATGGTGGCACTGTGCCTCCTCACACCGCCACCCCCGGGTTGTTGTGTGAATCAAATGCAATGATGTCAGGTGAATTTGTTTATCTAGTTTTAAAGTACCAGGCATGTGCAAAGAATGCAGAGGGAACTACTATTTATTAAGTATGTGTCAGACGCAGTGCTTGGCATTTCACATACACCATCAATTATAATCTTTGCAAATGCGTGAGAAAGTCACTTTTATAGTCAGGTTATAAAGGAAAAGGTTGGGGCAGAAATTAAACAACTTGCTAATGGTTGCACAGCTAATAACTAGCTGGCAGAATTGGAACTGAAACTCAGATTTGTCTGACTTTAAAGTTTATGCTCTTATGCTATGGTCTGCCTCTGAACACAGTCTTCAATAATTTCTAACAACTTTATTTGTAGATATTGATTCAACAATGATATAGGAAGTTGCTAACAGGTGAGATCTCTTATACCTGAAGTCAGCTGACCTTTGTTGCCCATTGTAATTATGCATAGCACTTATTTTACAAATATTTCTTAAGCATCTATGTATGTCAAGAAAAACACCACCAACAAAAACTTGTACAAGCAACTCTAACTTACAGATACCTTTTTGGCTTGGGTTTCACTTTGGCCTTGCCCCTCCCCAAGGTTGCCTTCTGCTGTGCATACTAGAACCTGTCACAATCTTCCTCAATTCTGTATCTCAGAGACTGAACTTTCTCTTCCAGTCTCTGGAACATTCTTCTTTTCAGGCCAAATGTTACCTCATCAGAGAGGCCTTCTTTAATCACCCAATCTGATATAGAAGTCTCTGTCACCTCATCAGAGAGGCCTTCCTTAACCACCCAATATGATAGAGAAGTCTCTGTCAGCCCCTCTCTTCTGCCCTTCTTTATTTTTCTCCATTGCACTCATCACTCTCTTTTGTTCAACATGTATTTCCAGCTATCTGAAGCAATCCCTGGCACATAGAAGGTGTTCAATGTTTGTTGAATGAATGAGTGAATAGTTTTCACAGTTGAAGGACATTACATGTGCCATCATCATTTTGATGAGTGAAACAAAATATGTGATTATGTTATTATATAATATTAGTAATAATGTCAGATAGCTTTCGTTAAGAGCTATTTTTTCCTTACTGAAATATCTACACTCCAGCTTCTTCTTCCTCTTTATATGGCTTCTGTATTACCAGCTTCTCTAAGTAAGACACTTGAATTACATGGTGTACTCATTATAGATGATGTGATCTTATCATCACCCCCCCAATTCAGACACTGTTCCTTAATTACTCTTTATAAAAAGCACACCTTTTAATATCTACAAAAGATACTTTTCTTTCAGAAAGTTTCAAACCTGGAGTTATTGATTACTGACAGCCAGGTTTCATAACAATCTATAAATAGGGAACTGAATGAACTTAATATGCCTATAATCAGCCTAAGAGCAAAATGTAAGAGGATGGAGAGAGGGAGAGAACATTTTAAAGTCTTCTTTGTTCTCCTAAAGGTCCTACATGGAGCTCAATAAAGAGTTACTGCAGGCTTGAATGGAGCTAGGCATGTGTACAGAACTTATGTGTGGGTTTTTTTGTGTGAAATTGAGGATCCAATAATCAACTTTTGCAGCCAGATCCAATCTTTGCAGACTAACAGCAGACTATCATTGTAATAATACCTAATCTTTGTATGTCTCTTCTGGCCCCATGAAGAGTGAGAAATGATGAAGTCTTAGAATTTGTAAAGTCTAGTTCTCTCTTCATACAAGGTACAAGTGCCTGCTATTTAGTCAGATAATAGATTCCCTTATTCCTTCTCTACCTTTCTCCTTTTTCCTTTACTTATCTTCTTCTTCAGTTGAAAGACCAGTCAAACTTTCAACAGCATAGAAAAGTTGATGGGCATACTGAAGTAGCTGTACACTATGCCCTTTACTCTATGTTTAGAACATTCATTCTCCATGGTGATAAAAGTCAGGCAACAAAACTTTAGGGAAACCATTATGTAATTTGTTTTGTAACAGAATGATATCTTAGGCAAGGTAGATATGACTAATGGTGGAGATAGAGAAAAAGAAAGTGAGGTAATTAGAGGGGTAGAAGCTACCCAAAGCTGTTAGTTGGAATGTATCTGGAGTTCAAGGTAATATCTTCATGACTCTATGTAGCTAATAAGCTTATTAACTATAAGCTTCAGTGCATGGCATCAAATTCACACATACACAATTGTCTTAAACTCCAGTTACCTGCCTCCTAACCTAGCATCAACAAAAAGTCAAATCTTCTCAAATGTACTGGTTTAACTTGTCCCTGAGTATTTGTGTAGAAAAGGGTTTAGCTTTGTCTCAAAAAGAGGGTGGGGAGCAGGGGCATGAGTGCAACATAGGGAAGAGAAGATAATGGTTATTATGAGTCATTAAATAATAGAGGAAGACTGAGGTTGTTATCAAAACTGTGTCCACCTCATTGTCTAAATCCAGTGTTTTGGGTTTTTAAGACCTAATATCAAGAAGCTATTTGCTTCCCTCTATGTACCATGGTGACCATTTGCTTGATGGTATTTATGGGGATATGGACTCACAGATTGAATAGGGAAGCTTCCCTATATATATTGAAAAAAAATGATTTGAATGATTTGCTACTCATTTGACACTTCTGAACCTCCTTCCTCCATTATAACATTTTTATTAAAATACCAAAAGAAACTAACACCTACTGAGTGCCTGCAAAGACAAAGATATTGGACTGCTTTTATATGTGGCATCTCATTTAATTCTCCAATAACCCTAAGAGATACTATTAAACTATTTTTTGTATGAGAAAACTCATGGACAAAGAGATTACTAACTTCCTCAAAGTCAAACATGTAGATAGTATCAGAATTGAGTGAACCCAATGGCATTTTGAGTCAAAATCCCACACATTGTCTTTTCTATACACTCTCCTGTTAAGTAATATGTCTCAATTGATTGAACATTTAAAAGATTATTTAAATGAATATAAATTCCAAGCCACAATCAGAAAGTGCATCATTACACCATCAATGACTACTTAATCGAACCATGGTTTCTCTTCCAGGCTAAACTATAATACTTTTTCCAAACCTTAATTTTATAGAATATGCAGGATTCTGAGGGACTGCCAAGTAACTTGAAATCAAAATCTTGAAAGTTGTAGCTTTTCCCACCGAATAGCATTGGGACATCTTCAGTTACTTAAACATGTATAAATTTTCTAGGTAAGTTCTATATGAAGCTTCTTATTGTATCTACAATCCCTCAAATCAAAATCATTCTTCCCCAACCAATTCCAATATCATAACATCAAAGTAAAATAAGGACATAACATTTTTACTAATGACTTGCTTGAAGTTAAGCTGTTTTCAGTTTTTTTGTTGTAGGAGGCTTCTTAGAATGATTACATATGTCTCCTCATTTTGTACTATTAGAGGGTTGGGGGGGAGGGGGGAGGGGGGAAGACAGGTGGTGGTGATGGTGGTGGGCACTTGAGGGGAAGAGCACTGGGTGTTGTATGGAAAACAATTTGACAATAAAATATTATGGAAAAAAAATTAAAGTCTTATAGTCTCATATAGTAATTTTTAAAATTTTTAAAAATGTTTATTAATTTTTGAGAGACAGAGAGAGATAGAGGATGAACAGGGGAGGGAAAGAAGGAGGAAGACACAGATCTGAAGCAGGCTCCAGGCTCTGAGCTGTCAGCACAGGGGCTGATATGGAGCTTGAACCATTGAGATCATGACCTGAAACAAAGTTGGATGCCCAACCTACTGAGCCACCCAGGTGCCCCAATAATGATATTTTAAAAAATTTTTATGGTCTTTTCAGTTCACAAAACAAAGTAAATTTGCATTAGTTTTCTTTCTTGACCCTTAAGACAGCTATGGTAAATAGGTGATTTGTCCAATATAGCAGCAAGTCTCCTGATCTTTTGGTATAATTTTGCTACCACATATTAAAATGAAGATGAAGACCCTACAGATGATGATAGCTAACGTGTATTGAGAGCTCACTGTATGCTCAGCACTTTTCCCCAGGAATTTATATCTGATTTAATCCTCAAAACAATTCCATAAGGTAGATACTGTCATCTTTCTTATTTTATACATATAAACTAACACAGAGAAAAAATAGGTAATTTAATTATGATTACAGAGCAAGTAAGTGGCAATGCTTGGATTTGAAACCCAGATACTTGATCATAGCACTCAAACATATTGAATGTTTAGTAAGACAGAAGGACATATTTAAACATTTTAGTAAGATTTTCATTAACAAATATTTAAAACAGTATTATATAGGGACATTGGGGTGGTTCAGTTGGTTAAGTGACAGATTGGATTTCTGCTCTGGTCATGATCTCAGAGTTTGTGGGTTACAGCCCTGCATCAGGCTCTGTGCTGATAGCATGGAGCCTACTAGATATTCTCTCTTTCTCTCTCTCTCTCAAAGTAAATAAACATTTAAAATATATAGATGCACATATAATTTTATACAGATGTGATCATAATCTGCAAGTTAATATTTCCCCTTTCTTTTTGTTTGCTCTCCCTTCTCCTCATTTTTACTTTCTATCAAGTAGCCCGTGTTATTCTTAGTATATGTATCCTTCCATATTTTCTCGTGCTCATTCATATACACACATATTTGGGATTTTATCATTATTTAGTGGGATTATTTATACATACTTTTTTGCATATTGTTTTTCTAAATACAGAATACTTTATGGAAATCTCTCCTAGTCAACTGAGGAAGCATTACTACATTAATTTTAACTGTATAATATACTGTGGAGTAGATATACAATAATTTATTTTCTTCCCTACGGTACAAGGCATTCTCTAATTTGTTTTTGCTTTTGTCAGTTTATCAGCACAAACAATGCTGCAATAAACATCACTGTACATATGCCTTTATTGCAATGCAATAAACTATAAGAAATGAGACTGCTGAGTTAAGAAGCAAATTAATGTTTTATTTTAATAGAAGTTTCCAGATTGCTTTCCAAAATGGCTGTAATATGTCACATTTCCATCAGCAAGGAATGGGTAGTATTGGTCTTTAAACTTTGCCAATATTATGGATTTAAAGTGTTACTTAATTTTTACTTTTCTTTCCATTTCCTGACTGATAGTGAATCTTTTTGTCTTACTCTTCTATGAATCAATTATTTATTATTACCTTTACCCATTTTTCTATTAAGTGGTATGCTATTTTCCTTCCAGTTTAAAAGAGTTCTTTGTTTATAGATAGTAATCCTCTTTCACTGCATTATGGATTTTTGTTTATGATATTTTAATGTATGACATACTTTACCATATAGAGGTTTTTAATTTTAAATGACCAAATATATCTGTCTTTTAATTTAAAGATTCCAGCTTTCCTAGATTTCTCATATACTCTCAGTATTATCACATGTAGTACTCTAGATTTCTCAGAATATATTCATTATATTATTATTATTACTATATTGAGATATAATTCACATACCATAAAATCCTCTCCTTTAAACTGTGCATACATAATGTTTTCAAAATTCATCCATGTTGTGACATGTATCAGTACTTCATTCCTTTCTATGGCTGAATTAATATTCCATAGAATGGATTTGTTAATACATTTCTCAGTTGATGGAAGTTATTTCTAGTGTTTGTCTACTATGAACAATGCAACTATGAATATATGTATACAAGTTTTTCTGTGAACATATGTTCTCAACCCTTATGAATATATACCTAAAACAGAAATTGCTGCATCATATGGTAATTCCATAGCTAATAGTTTGAGGAACTGCAAAATTTTTCCAAAGTTGCTAGACTATTGTACATTACCACCTATCAATAGTGTATGGGGGTTCCAATTTTTCTACATCCTTGCCAACACTTGTTTTATGTCTTTTGGACAAGCACACTTAGTGGTTGTAAAGTGATATCTCATTGTGATTTTCATTTTTATTTCCCTGATGACAAATAAGCATCTATTGATGTGTTTATCCACCATTTTAATATATTTTTTGATAAACGTCTATTGAAATTCTTTGATAATTTTTTAAATTCTGGGTTTTTTTAAAATTATTGAGCTGTTTTCACTGACACTCCCCAGCCTCTGGCAACCACTTTTATACTCTCTGTCTGTGAACTTGACTCTTGACCTTTCTGTTTTAGATTCTACATATAATTGAAACCATGAAGTATTTTTCTTTCTTTATCTGGCTTATTTCACTTAGTATAATGCCTTCAAGGTCCATTTATCTTGTTTCAAATGGCAAAATTTTCTTCTTTCTCATAGTTTCATAGATGAAATCCTACTGTTATGGCTCAATTGTTTATTTCTTCCTTCAAGTTCTTCAGGTTTTGCTTCATTCATTTTGGTGCTTGGTTAGATGCATGAACATTGTATGTATATATGTATATATATATATACATACAATGTATATATATATATATATATATATATATACACCACATATTCTTTATCTATTCATCCATTGACCATTGCTTCTGATATCTTGGCCATTGTAATAAAGCTGCAATGAACATGAAAGTGCAAATATCTCTGTGATATCTTGTTTTCTTTTTTTAAAGCAACATAACCAGAAGTGGAATTGCTGAATCAAATGGTAGCTCTATTTTTAATTTCTTGAGAAATTTCCATATTGTTTTCCATAGTGGCTGCACCAATTTGCATTCCCACTAACAGTGTAAAGGGATTCTCTTCTTCACATCTTCACCAGCACTAGATGACTCTTGTCTTTCTGATAATAGCCATTCTAACAGGTGAGAAGTGATATCTCATGGTTTTGATTTGTATTTCCCTCATGATTAGTGATGTTGAGTACCTTTTCATATTCCTGTTGGCCATTTGTATTTTTTCTTATTATTATTGAGTTTTAAGGGTTCATTATATATTCTGGATACTAGAATCTTATTGGACATGTGATTTACAAAAGTCTTCTCCCATTCTATAAGTTGCCTTTTCACTTTCTTGACAGCATCCTTCGAAGTTCAGAAAATTAAATTTATGAAGACCAATTTATTTATTTTTTCTTTTATTGCATGCTTTAGTGTTGTGTCTAAGAAACCATTGCCAAATCCAAAGTCACAAAGATTTACACATATGTTTTCTTCTAAGAGTTTTATCATTTTAGCACTTGCATTCAAGTCTTAAATCACTTTCAGTTAATTTTAGTAAATGATGAACAGTAGTTTAACTTCATTCTGTTATATGTGGATATCCAGTTGTTCCAAGATCATTTGTCAAAAAGATTACTCTTTCTCCCATTGAATAGTGTTGTCACCCACAGCAAAAATCAACTGATGATAAAAATTAGGGTTTATTTCTAGACTTTCAAATATATTGCACGCACATATATGTCTATCCTAAGTCAAATCATGCAGTTGAAATCACTGTAGATTTTTTTAAGTTTATTTATTTATTTATTCACTTAGAGAGAGTGAGCACACATGCAGGCAGATAGAGACAGGAAGAGAGAGAATCCGAAGCAGGCTCCATATTATCAGTGCAGAGCCTGATACTGCACTTAATCTCATGGTGTTTGCGATCATGACCTGAGCTGAAATCAAGAGTTGGTCGCTTAACCAACTGAGTCACCCAGGCACCCCTTACTATAACTTTGTAGTAAGTTTTAAAATATAGACGTAGCTGTCTAGTGAGTCCTAAACTTTGTCCTTTTTCAAGATTATTTTGACTATTTTGGATTCCATATGAATTTTAAGATCAGTTGTCAATTTCTGCAAGAATAAGCAAAAAATCTTTGGAAGAGATTGAATTAAATTTGTAGATAAATTTTGGTACAATAGTATTGCCATCTTATTAATAGTAAGTCTTCCAATCCACCAACATGGGATATCTTTCCATTTATTCATATCTTTGTCAATTTCTTTCAGCAATGCTTTGTAATTTTCAGTGTACAAATTTTGCACTTCTTTAGTTAAATTTATTACTAAATATTTTACTACATTTGATACCATTGTAAATGAAATTATTTTTCTTTTTTTAAAAATTTTAATAAGATTTATTTATTTATTTATTGAGAGAGAGAGACAGTGTGAGCAGGGGAGGGTCAGAGAGAGAGGGAGACACAGAATCCAAAGACAGCTCCAGGCTCTGAGCTAGCTGTCAGCACAGAGCCTGACGCGAGGTTGGAACCCACGAACCATGACCTGAGCCAAAGCTGGATGCTCAACCGGACAGAGCTACCCAGGCACCCCTGGAAATATTTTTTTCATTTCCAGGTTGTCTAGTTCTAGTGTATAAAAAAACAATTAATTTTTGTATGTTGGTCTTGTATCTTACAATTTTGCTAAACTTGTTATTTGTTTTAATATTATTTTTTGTGGATTCCTTAGGATTTTCTATATATAAGATAATATCTTCTGCAAATAGGAATAGTTTCACTTCTTTCCAACATAGATACATTTTATATCTTTTACTTGTCTCATTACCCTGATTAGAACCTCCAGTACAACTTAGAATAGAAGTGGTGAATGTGGACATCCTTGTCTTAGTCCTGATCTTGGGGGAAAATTTTGTAGTCTTTCACCATTATGATGTTAGCTGTGGATTTTTTGTAGATGGACTTTTTTTTAGGTTGAAACTCCCTTCTATTCTTAGTTTATTGAGTGTTATTATCATGAAAAGTTACCAGATTTTTTCAAATGTTTTTCTAGGATTATGTTTTTTCTTTATTGCATTGATTTTCATATGTTAAATCAAGCTTGCATAACTGAAATAACTCCTACTTCATCATGGTGTTTCAGAGCAATGCTGGCCTCATAGAATAAGTTATTCTATGTGTTATTTTTTATCTTATTTTTTAAAGAGCTTTTTTTTTTAAGCCTTTCTGGTGTGAGGTGGTATCTCATTGTGATTGTGGTTTGTATTTTCCTGAAGATGAGTGATATTGAACATCTTTTCATGTGTCTGCCATCTGGATATCTTCTTTGGAAAAGTGTCTATTTATGCCTTCTGCCTATTTCTTCACTGGACTACTTGTTTTTTGTGTTGAGTTTGGTAAGTTCTTTATAGATTTTTTATACTAACTCTTTATCCAATATGTCATTTGAAAATATCTTCTCCCATTCCATCCATTGCTGTTTTGTATTTGTAAACTGTTTCCTTTACTGTGCAGAAGTTTTTTTTTATCTTCATAAGTCCCAATAGTTCATTTTTGCTTTTATATCCCTTGCCTTTAGAGACGTGTCAAGTAAGAAGTTTCTGCTGCCAAGATCAAAGAGGTTGCTGCCTGTTTTCTCCTGTAGGATTTTGATGGTTTCCTGTCTCACATTTAGTTCTTTCATCCATTTTGAATTTATTTTTGTGTATGGTATAAGAAAGTGGTTCAGTTTCATTCTTCTGCACATTGCTGTCCAGTTTCCCCAGCACCTTTTGCTAAAGAGACTGTATTTTTTCCATTGGATACTCTTCTTTGCTTTGCCAAAGATTAATTGGCCATATATATGGGGATCCATTTCTGGGTTCTATAGTCTATTAAACTGATCTATGTGTCTGTTTTTGTGCCAATACCATACTGTCTTGATGATTACAGCTTTGTAATACAGGTTAAAGTCTGGGATTGTGATGCCTCCAGCTTTGGTTTTCTTTTTTCAGCATTACTTTGGCCATTCAGTGTCTTTTGTGGATCCATACAAATTTTACAAGTGTTTGTTTTAGCTCTGTGAAGAATGTACAGCCACTCTGAAAAACAGTGTAGAGGCTCCTCAAATAATTAAAAATAAAACTACCCTGCAATCTAACAATTGCACTACTAAGAAGTTATCCAAAGGATACAAAATGCTGATTCAAAGGGGCATGTGCACTCCAATGTTTATAGCAGCAGTATCAACAATAGCCAAATTATAGAAAGAGCCCAAATGTTCATCAACAGATGAATGGATTAAGAAGATGTGGCATATATATACAGTAGAATATTGCTCAGTGATGAGAAAGAATGAAATCCTGACATTAGCAACAACATGGATGGAACCTGGAGGGTATTATGGTAAGTGAAATAAATCCATCAGAGAAAGACAGATATCACATGATTTCGTTCATATGTGGAATTTGAGAAACTTAACAGGTGATCATAGGGGAAGGAAAGGAAAAATAAGACAAAACAGAGAAGGAGGCAAGCTATAAGAGACTTAAATACAGAGAAGAAACTTAGAGTTCATGGGGGTGGAGGGGTGGGAGGTTGGGGAAAATGAGTGATGGGCATTAAGAAGGGCATTTGTTGGAGTGAACACTGGGTGTTACATGTAACTGATGAATCATTGAATTCTACTCTTGACGCCAAGATTACACTGTATGTTAACTAACTTGAGAATAAAAAAATATATAAAAAAGAGCTTGTTTTAATTCTTTAAACTTTTGGTAAAAGTTAAAAGTAAAGCCATTCAGTCCTGGGCTTTACTTTGTGGGAAATTTATTGATTACTAATTCTATCTCTTTACTTGTTATTGGTATATTCAGATAGTCCACTGCTTCCTTAGACAGTTTCAGTGGTTTGTATCTTTCTAGGTATTTGTTAATTTCATCTAGGTTATCTAATTCTTGTCATAAAATTGTTCATAGAATTTCTTTATAATTCTTTTATTTCCGCAAGGTTGGTAGTAATGTCTTCTATTTGAAGGCTGATTTTGTATCTGAGTCTTCTCTCATTTTGTTGAGGTCAGTCTAGCTAAAAGTTTTTCAATTTTTCATCTTTTTTAAGGAGGCAACTCTTGGTTTTGTTAGTTTTCTCTATTGCTTTTCTATTTTCTATTTCATTTTTTATGCTTTATTTATTGTTTTTTATTTAATTCTTTCTGCTTTCCTTGGATTTAATTTGCTCTTATTTTCTTAGTTTTCTAAGGTAGAGGATTAGGTTATTGATTTGTGATCTTACTTTTTACAATATAGACATTAATAGCTATAAATTTCCCTCTGAACACTTTAAGTTCAATCCCAAAAGTTTTGGTATGTTGTATTTTTATTTTCATTCACCTAAAATTAGTTTCTAATTTTTTTTGTGGCATCTCCTATTGGGGTCAGAAAATATACTTGGTATTATTTTAATCCTTTTAAATTATTGAGATTTGTTTCATTGTCTAACATTTGATCTATCTTGGAGAATGTTCCATGTGCACTTGCGAAGATGGTAAATTTTGCTGTTGTTAAGAAGAGTGTTTTATAGATGTCTGTCAGTTCTAGTTAGTTTATTGTGTTGTTTAATATTCTATTTTCTTATTGATTTTTTATACAGTTGTTTTATTACTGAAAGTGGGGTATTGAAGAATCCTACTGTTATGGCTCAATTGTTTATTTCTTCCTTCAAGTTCTTCAGGTTTTGCTTCATTCATTTTGGTGCTTGGTTAGATGCACATATATTTATAATTTCTATGTCTTTTTATGGATTAATCCTATTATTTAAAAAGTTCCTTATTTGTCTGTAGTGACAAATTTTGCCTTAAAATATACTTGCCTGATATTATTATAGCTATTTCCCTCTCTATTGGTTACTGTTTCATTGGAATATCCTTTTTCCATCATTTTACTTGCAAATTATTTATGTCCTAGAATTAAAGTGTCTCTTGTGGAGACTTTTAAATGCAGAGAACAAACTGAGGGTGGATGGGGAGGTAGGGGAGAGGGGAAAATGGTGATGGGCATTGAGGAGGGCACTTGTTGGGATGAGCACTGGGTGTTGTATGTAAGCCAGTTAGACAATAAATTATATTCATAATAAAAATAAAGTGTCACTTGTGATAGCATATAGTTGGAAAATATTTTTATTTATTCTCCCAATTTCTGTCTCCAATTGGAGTGTTTAACCATTAACATTTGATGTAATTACTGATAAAGCAGACTTTACATTTGCCATTTTATTATTTGTTTTCTATATGACTTAGGTCTTTTTGTTCTTACATTCCTCCACGAATGCCCTCTTTTGTGTTTGATAGATATTTTCAAATATATCATTTTAATTCCCTTCTCATTTATTTCAGTATATTTTTAAGTTATTTTTTAGAGGGTCCCCATTTAATATTGTAATTCACAACAATCTTGTTTGGATTGTGAGCTTAGGTTCAAATGTATGCAAAATCTTTTCAAATATTACTTTTATCAAATTTTAGAATGGAAGTTTTGCTTACATTATAAAATGGATTGGAGAGCTTTCTATTTTTTTCTATGGCATGGAATTATTTATATATCATAATAATATTTAATATTTAACTGTCATATAAAACTTGGTGGTAACTCTTGTGTCCCAGGTGAAGCCTTTTTTGGTGGTAATACATTTACCTTTTCGATTTCTCTCTCTGATATTTGGTCTAGTCAAATTTTTAAGTTCTTTTTGGATCAATTTTGGAAAGATTTTCAATGTTGTTATCATAGAGTTTCATTATTTCTCTTCATGACTATGTTTGTTTCTTATTTCTACACATTTTTTTTGGCACTCTCTGACTCTCTCTCTCTCTCTCTCTCTGTCTGCCTCTTTTTCTGAAACGAATATTAGAAGTTTATTTTCCTAAAAAAACAGCTTTGGATTTATTTGCCTTTTCTTTTTTATTGTCTTAAAAAATTCCATTAAGTTTTAACTTTCGTCTCTAATTTCTTAAACTTCATTTTGTTATTTTTCTACCTTTTGAAGATGAGCAAACTTCTTTATTTTCATTCTTTCTCTATGATGAAGAAATTTAGGACTATATATTCCTCTGACTACAGTTTTCAGTATCTTATAGATTTTAGTATAATGTGTTCTCCTTTCCATGTCATCTAGGTATTTTATAATTTTTTTTATATCCTCTTTGATCTAAGAGTTATTTACAAATACTTCTTAATTTGGTTTCTAAGTCATTAATGTTTTTATATCCAACTTTTCATCTTTAATATTGTTAGATTATGATCAAGGACTTCTACCAGTAAAATATTTATTTTCTCATTGGTTAGTGGTTTTCCTTGTGGCCTCATATCTGATCAATTTTGTTAATGTTCCATGGTCATATCAAAGAATGTATGTTCATTCATTGAGGTATGTAAGTTCTTATATATAATTAGTTAAAGTTTGTGGATTACTTCCTTCTCTTCCTTTATATAATTTTTATGTTTACTAGGGAAATCTGATCTGAAAATGTTATATATGATATCCCACTATAATTTTATTTTATGAAGTTTTTCTTTTATTTCTAATAGTTATTGTTTTATGTAGGTTTGTATAAACACATGTTTGATTTTTGCCATTACTTTAATATCTCTCTTATTCTGTTGTGCATTAAACCTTAAATTCACTTTGTATGATATTATGATTTCCAGTTCTGTTTTTCTATTTTCTCACTACCACTGCTACCACCATAATGCCTAGATTTTGCTTTAATTATTTAATACTTTTTGCTCCAAACCTGTGTTGCCCAATACATAGCCACTA
Organism: Suricata suricatta; assembly: GCF_006229205.1. Lineage (NCBI taxonomy): Eukaryota > Metazoa > Chordata > Mammalia > Carnivora > Herpestidae > Suricata > Suricata suricatta. The sequence continues at coordinate 76,969,758 of NC_043717.1, forward strand.
ACCACAAACCACATGTGACTATTTAAATTTACCATAATTAAAAGTAAATAAGAATAAACATTCAGTAACTCATTTGTTCTAGTCACATATCAACTGCTCAATAGGCACACATGGTTGATGGCTACATTATTGAACAGCACATTTATGGAACATTTCTATCATCACAGGAAGTTCTATTGACAGCACTTCTTTAAATCAGGGATTGACAAAAATTTCTGTAAGTAGCAAGATCATAAACATGTTAGGCTTGCAAGCTTTATTGTCATTATTGCAGCTACACATTTCTGTTTTTTGCACAAATCAGGGATAATACCTAAAAGAATGAGTATAGCTGTGTTCCAATAAAACTTTACTTATGGATACTAAAACTTTAATTTCCTCTAAGCTGCACATGTCATGAGATAGTCTTTTTTTAATATTTATTTTTTGGAGAGCACAAGTGGGGGAGCAGGAGGGAGAGGGAAACAGAGGATCTGAAACAGGCTCTGTACTGATGGTGGAGAGTCAGGTGTGGGGCTTAACTTCAGGAACCAGGAGATCTTGACCTGAACTGAAGTTGGATGTTCAACACACTGAGCCACACAGGTGCCCCTGAAATGTTTTCTGAAAAACATTTTTCAACAATTTAAGAATATAAAAAGCATTCTTAGCTCACAGGCCATACAAAAATAGGTGGCAAATCAGATCCGACTTGTGGGCTGTAGTTTGCCTGACCTTGCTCTACACCGTTACTGACTTTCTCTTAAGGTATGTCCCTTTTTCGGTTAACTCCTTACCAAACATTTTAAACAGATTCCCAATCTACTTATTTTAATCTACGTATACCAATTCATGTGTTAATAGTGACCATCTTCTGTTTCAGTTTATTTACAGAGTTGGATAGATAAAATTATTTTTATTCCAGAAAAATGTTTTCCTTACTGCACTTGAAACTTCTTCAGTGCTCTTATTTTTTATTTAAGTTTTCCTCTGTTTCTTTCATCAGCTCTATTTTACTGATGATGTATTGAGGGTTTTTTTTTTTTGCTTAATCTTTCTCTCTTTAGTTGCCAGGTACCTTCTACTGTCGTATCTTTCGGATTCAGGTCTGGTAGGTGTCATGTCATATGTGTCAACAGTCCTGTGGTAATACAAAGTGCTTTCTATCTCTGTAATCCAAGACTTTAGAAGTAGGTAGAGTGCTAGTCTCCTACTAAGGCACTTGGAGGAAGTCTCTTTACTGTCTTATTTTCCTTGTACTCTTTCTGACTCCAGAATGAAGAACTTGAATCACTTCTTCCATTTTTTTTCTTTGATTTTTTAGGTTGCAGCATGACCTGGAAGTCTCCTGTAAAGCCAATATAAACTGCCTCCGTAAAGATTCATAGGTCTGTAAAAGTCAAGGTTTAGTAATTTACAATCTCTACCTTAGAAGGTATCTGCTGCTTGTTTTCGTACAATCCGCTGCTGGTTATCGTACATTTACACAGTATACAGGAAGGAAGAAAACCGTGTCTCGGTTTTTTTTTTTTTTACGAGTATCTAACAAAACCCCAAGTCTTATTTGTACCCAGATGCCATGAGGACTAGTTCCCATGTTGTTCAGGAGAAGCAAAGAGCTTGTAGTTAGGAGTTGAGGGGAAAGGTGCTATGTATTCAGTTCACCATGTTCCCAGAATCTTCTCTCCTAAAATTTAATTAACCAGATCAGTTCATTATCAGAACATAAGTGTTTATTATACACACAGTCACACACACTCCAAATGAATTTTCTCTCTGTCTCAAGAACACAGTTTGGAATAATTAAACTAAACATGGCCATTAGAAAGTCAATTTGAGGTTCATAATTGAGGATAAATTCAGGCAGTTCTATGGAACATATTACTTATCCTAATGAATGTTGTACAGATCACCTGTTGATTAACTCATTTTTAATATAATACAATATTAGCTCTAAGAAGCCATCAAATCCAACCTTATTTCTTCTACATATGGGAAAACTGAGACCTGAAGTGTTTGGTGATTGTGAGGGATCCAAGAATAGAAATCTCAATCCTATGGCTTCTATTGCAATACTCTTTCTATTACATCCCTCTGAGAATGAGAACTGTCAAGCTACTCAAACTAAATGGATGAGCCTAAAAATTCACTTAAAAATTAAAGATTTGTCAATAAAATCATCCTGGTAATAGCAGAGATGGGTTAATAGAATTGTCTATGCTCTTATCATTTTAGATTTTAAAGAATATAGCTCCTCTTCCAAGATATGTTTCCCATGTCATGATTGTAGATAATTATCTATCTATATATTAATCAAGCAATAAACCAATACATATACAAAAAGAAATTTATGTTTATGAGAGATAATCTACGAGCTGAACAGATACAAAATATATGACATGAATGCCAGGCAGTCTACCACAATGAGACAAATAAATAAAATATTGGTGGGGCCAAGAGGCTTTATTGGTGCCCAGCAGGGCCTTTCCCTAGGAGTCCCTCTCTGATTTCTATCTACTGGAAATAAGCAGTACAAATCTGCTACTGTCCCACATGGCTTATCACTGCCTTCCCCATCAGCTGCAGTGGTGTGGACTTACCTTAATGCCAGCTTTATAGGTGCAGAGTTGGTCTTTTCATAAATGGGATTCAATCCCTGCCTCTCATTGGAAGCAGTTCCCACTTCTGGGCACATAGAAAGTGCTCAATACACATGTGAAGAACAGAAAAAAATACAGCATGATTCTTATCTAAGGAGAGCTTATATTCTGAGGGTCAATATTACAAAAATAAAAATACATCTAGTTTAAGACTCCATACCTTAACATATGAGTGTTCTCGATACTAAGAGAACTTGAAAGAGGAAAAGAGCTCTGTAAAAGATATCAAAGACTTTATGAGAGCACTAGAGTTGGAAATGATCCTCAAAGGAGTAATATGATTTATAGCTGCAGTAACCATATAATTTCTTGTCCATTCTAGGACATGTTTGAGAGTGAAAGGAGGCATCATTTTGTTACATAAAGGTAACAAGTGTAAACTGAGATTATCTGAAGTAAATGTGAACAAATGATCTCCATATTTGTAATAGGTCAGAGGAGAGTTCAGGGCATTTCAAAAGAAGGAAGTGGTTTAAAGGGAAAGGCAAAGATAAAGGTGAGCTAGGTGTGTTCTGGATAAAGCAAAAATGATTCACACAGGGAACAAATAAGAATATTAGAAAGAGCCTTCAATGCTATGCTAAGGAGCTTGATTTTATTCCACACAAATAAAAACCACTTAAGCAAAGGTGATTTTCAAAATTCTTAACAAACAGCATGGCAGGAGAACTAACAATGAGAATAGTAAGGCCATAACAGTGCATACCAGACCAGCTGCATATCATTAGTGCATTTAAAATTTTTATGCAAGAGAGTGACATGATGAAATTGGTATTTTAGAAAAATGAATGTGGCACTGACACACAAGATCAATGAGGATGAGATAAGAGCAAGGGCCAGCAAATGTTTGTTGTGAACTTCCAGGTAGTATATATTTTAGATCATATGGTCTCTGTTGCAACAATCAACTCCACCATTGTGGTCTAAAATCAGCATTAATTGATATGTAAACAAATTCGTGTTGCTGTGGGTCAGTAAAACTTCATTTACAAAAACAAAGCAGGATGGATTTGGCCTGTGGGTCAGAGTTTGCCAACCCCTAAACCATAGGTATAGAGACTGGTCAAATGGCAATTGTAATACTTCAGGCCCTTAGCCTCAGCTAGGTTTATGGTAGAGGGAATCAGAATACATACATTTATCTATATAAAATCTCAAAAAAATATTAACTAGTTACAGTTTTGTGGATAATTTAGGCAAAATTCGTCTTTAGCAATGTGAAAAATCCAAATAATGGAGGACAAAGTGTTTTTACTAGTCTTATCCAGATTGGTTCTTTCCTTTGCTTTCTGTTCATGAACACAGTCCTACCCTTCAGAAAGGATGAACCTATACACATACCAAAGGGACTGAAATGAATAAAAGCAAATAATTAACTTAGTCACTTAAACAGATATTATGCAATCAGTTTAACTGAAATTTTTTTAACATTTATTTATTTTTGAGAGACAGAGAGAGACAGAGCACGAGCAGGGGAGGGTCAGAGAGAGAGGGAGACACAGAATCCAAAGCAGGCTCCAGGCTCTGAGCTAGCTTTCAGCACAGAGCCCGTCGCGGGGCTCAAACCCACGAACTGTGAGATCATGACCTGAGGCAAAGCCAGATGCTTAACTGACTGAGCCACCCAGGTGCCCCAGAAACTGAAATTTTCACTAACTTGAATTATGAATCCAGTGAGGATTTTGAAGACACGACTACAAACCAAATGAATCAGTATGTTGAGGGTATCAAACATCAAAATTTAGCCAGAGGAGGTGGATTAAATATCTGAGAAACTAGAGCACCTTTGAAACAAAGACCCAGGAGAATAGTAATGCTATATTATTAGGGGGAGGTGAAATTTTTAAGACGTTAGTAAAAGAGCAAATAAGAGCATTTTATTTATTTATTTATTTAATAAGAGTATTGAAATGGCACTAATTGTGTGTTATGTTATATGACTTGAATTAAAGAACACTAATTTTTGAAACATTTGATAAGGGCAAATTTACATATTTAGAGTGCAGAAAAAGATACTATCATTGAAATGTGATTGTGTGAGAAAAAAATGCAATTGTCTAATGACAATCAACCATGGCTAAGAGAGTTAGGAGTGAATAAGGAGTGACACAGTAGATTCTGGCAATAAAAGAGATTTATTATCACTTCTATCCAACTTGTATCCATTAGAATCCTAAAACTGTCTAATAAGAAGTTAGAATGTCAAATCCCCATCCAGTGGTTTAGTCAGTGGTCAAGTGATGGATTGAGGAGATGTCAATGGAACTGACAATGAGGTTCTAGAATTTCTGCTCATTTTGGTTAGGTCTCTCAAATAACTGTTTACTAGTGGGGCTAGGGGGTCAAATTGCTTTTTTGTTGTTTTTGCTGAAATTTATTAGGTTGATTTCATTAAATTGGCTGACCAATTGACAAGCGATTTGATAATTGGGCAATTTGGTGGCCTACATAGGCACAGCCTGCATTACTTGCTATTCTAACTCTAATTGTTTAGAGGAGAAGACCGAAGAAATTGTTACCATCAAAAAATAGCTCCCTTACCCCAGTTCTTTATAGGATACCAAGTATGCTATCACCAACATGGACAAAATAGTCAAATATGACTCACAGTTCACAGGCAGCAAATGTAGAAGGGTCAGATGAATAATCTTAAAACTGAAAAGGGAGGGCAATGGAGGAGTACAGAGAAGGTAGACAGTAAACTTTTGATGCAATTCTTGGCTGAAGTCTGAGTAAGTAATGTTTCTCTCTATGTACTCTCCCTATTCTTTTCTAGCCTTCTTAGGTGACAGGCTGATCCATTAAACGACATGGTGCCAGTGACTGATAATAACTTTAATGTACTCTGTCTCCAGAGGGTATTTGCATTTTAAGAGGGAAGTCCTGAAGGGTAACATAAAAGAATACATCTCTAATAGGGAGAATTTCTAGCACAGTTGTTAGTCCAAAGAGAATCTAGGGACTTAAGTGTCGTAACCCGGAGGCCGGGTCCGGCGCTCGTCCCCGGTGTTCCGCGGTACCTGTTTCTTCTGCCCCTACCGGCAGGGCGGAGAATCGTTGCAGGTTCTTTTCCTGAGGGAGGGAGAGAAAAACAGGGCAGGAGGGAGAGACGCAGAGAGTGAAGACAGCACTCACGGTTTCCGATCAGGCAAAAAAGAGAGACAGAGCTTTATTCAGAAAACTGTTTCTTATAAAGGTTTCAAGGTGGGAAAACAAAGCAGCTGACCTAGGTCAGTTGCTAGGAAACAGGGTTAAGGGATTAAGACTGGAGTAAAAGGGGAACCAGACTAAAGTGTTTTAGCACAGCGCCTGAGGGGCCGATACCACCCTGCCTGCAGGCGGTTGATCTTTGCTCTTCTGGCTTCTCCTCCGGGAGTGACATATCCGGCTAGCAAATGGCCAAGCAGCTGAGATCTTTGCCGCTCCCCACACTTAAGAAGGGTAAATCTACCCAGTGCCCTCCCCAATCATAGTATGTTGGCAGACACCTACTCTGATGGTATATAAATCCAGCATGGGACAATGAAATTATGGAATCTAGCATATTAGGATCAGCATTTTTAATAAAGAATTAAAAATATCTAAATCAGGTGTTCTCAAATCTGGATGCATATCAGGATCACTTTTGGGCCTTTAAACAATAAGATGCCTAGGACCCACCTTTCAGATTCTGATTTTATTCATCTGGAGGGAAAGCTAGGCATTGGCATTTTCAAAAAGCTTCCCATGAGATTTTAATGTGCAGAGAGATTTGAGAACCATCAACCTAATTCTAGACTCTTAGGGTTGGAAGTCATAAAGACCAATCTCTACTTCTAGACAGTCTTGCCAAGTTATTCCTACCTTCTGCTTGCATATTTCCAGGAAAAGGATGCCTCCAGGAAGCCCTCCCTCTCTGGATATGATTTCTTCATCAGCTATAACCAAGACACTCTATGAGGATGTCTCTACTTTCTAAGTTCAATGACACACCCCAATTCTCAGTAACCAGGACTGAATGCGTTTAAAACTAAAAAAAAAAAAAAAAAAAAAAAAAAGCAAGTTATCCAGATAGAGATAGACATAGACATAGAGGAGAGAGAGAGAGAGAAAGAGAGAGAGAGAGAGAGAGAGAGAGACTTTAACATCAGGAGGCCCAATTAAAAAAGGTGTTTTGATGTGCCAATATGCATTGTGAATCTCCAAGAGGAAATTGCAGTACTTCTCAACTTTTACTGTGGAAATCTTTGAAAATGAAGCATCTTCAGGACTAGTGTAATGCAGAACATTTTTTATTTTAGGATGGACGAACTGGTTATCATTGTAATCTAGATTGAGGAGCACTAGTTTGAAAAGCATGGTCAGAATTGGTAGGAAATTTGGTGATAAGAGGTAGCTTGTGCCTTTGTTCATTTCTATTTTTAATCTTTCCCTCTACCTCTAAAGCTTTTCCAACCTTTCTTGCCAATGATGATCTCCAGCTTCTCTTCTTTGAATAGTTACATGCTCACTGGCTATGGTGCTCTAATTCTACACACTAAGAAAATGAGTATCTTTTCCTTTCTAATTGTTTTGTTTCTCTTCAAAAAGGAGTAAGCTCTTTTAGGGCACAGTGGTACATTCCTCTTTCCTATGTCCCACTGTGACTACCCCAGTGCTGGCCTGAACAATTTTTTAATTAATTAATGTTTACTGAACATCTGCTACAATCCAGGCTTGAAAGTTAGCTCTTTTGTACAGTAAAACTGTAGTGTCCATGTCCAAATTCCTCAATTAATCCATATTCCAGCACTCTGCTAACCCCACTTCTCTAAACCTGACACTCACCTCTTTAACCAAGGATTTATATGATTTGAACTGTACAAAAGCACTATTTGACTATTTTTGACCACAAAAATGGAAATTTCCATTTTCATTTTCTTTTTAAAAGGTTACCATGCAAATATGTTCTGTATCCTCAGCCCAGCCGCCTACTCTTCTTTTATGTCTATTGCTGGCTAGTGATTGCTGATGGCCCCAGCAATGACTTGAATTCTCTTGCCTTTAATCATCAAGTAGAGTTTCTATGGTGGTCACTGTTACAACTATAATGGCACACTGGACTTCAATTTCTTGAGTGCAATTCCTGGACTATGTAGAGTTCTTATTGCACTCTTATTTGCCTTCACCAAGACTGCTGATATCTAGACAGCCCCTCTCCAAAAACTGTCACATTATTGTGTTGCTCTGCTTCTGATTCAGATCCTGAGTTCCTGTGCTTCATTCTGCTATATTTCCTATTTGTTTATCTTTGTCTTGAATACCTAATCCAAACTTGTTTGTACACTCAGATTCTACACTGCACACTTGCTTACATTTAGCTGCTGGTGTCCTGCTCCAGCAGGACAAGAGATCCCCTGAAGGATGGACGGTGTTGGTTAGAGAGACTGGGAGAGCCTCGAGTTTCTTTCTGATCACCAGGCAGGCATTTCTGCCCTTCTGGCTGACATCTCTGCTCTGTCTCATTCTCCAGCTGTATTTATGGTGAAAGGTACAAGGACCAGAAAGAGCAGTAAATGATTTCTCATAGATAATTTTTACAATTTTCCAAGACATGAGTTCAGCAGAAGTTACAATTCTGGTAGTAATGATTGTCATAAAAAACTTAGCTACAGGCACTCATGTTGTTTATGGGAAGGGCAAGTATTTTTTTTTTTTTACAAAACCTCAGGTCTAGCCTTAAGGAAGCGACCTTTAAACAAGAGGCAAACAGCATTGTTTAGTAAAGGTCCGTTTTTTATGAGTAAGGGTCTTTAGGCTCTTTATAACTCTAAGAAAAAGTTCCCAGAAAAACAGGATTCTCAGGAGACATAATGCCTGCTCTCACAGTCCCAAAGATGATTGATACATTTTATTGTAGTAGTGACTTTTACAAAGGCATCCAGGCCCTGAAGGTAGTCAGTTATCAGTTAATTGCTTAGGGGAAAATTATATGTTGCTTGCCTTAGTCACATTAGGGTGTATCTAGTTTACTCATCTATTCCCAGACCAGGTGCAATCATGCCTCAGGGACAGGGCATGGGGACAGGCCACTCCTGACACTAATCAGCAAAGCATTCTGTGGTTTGGTGCTCAAGCAGAAATGAAAGTTACAAGAAGGTAGATTATGGTAGCTGTCTGAGGGGAAGAGACTATGCAAACTTGCTGTACCCTCACCAGGTATTTACTCAACTGGTGAGTTCAGATAGCTCCCAACATTTAGCCTTCATGGCATTGATCCCTGACCTCTGACTCTACCTATGCTGGTTTTCCAACTAATCTGGATCTCTCTTAGTATTACTCTCAGCTCATATCCTATAATTTGAAACTTTGCTTATGGTCTTTCTGTCTATTTTGATTCCATGGATACTGTTCCCAGCTTCGTCTTTATGATTTACTTTGGTATGTGAGTCAAGTCCCAACAGGACTTTAGTTAGACTGTTAGCCAGAGGCCCACTGGACCAAATTGGCTCCTATTTCTGGTCCTTCTTTGCTTGTCTTATTTTTCAATATTCCTTGATACAGGCATCATAGTCATTCGACTTTTCTAATAAAACAAAACAAAACTTAATTTAACTACTTTATAAAATTTTCCAACATCATACTTTGTACAAAGGTATTTAATGAAATAGGAAAAATGTTCATCATTTATTACCAATATGATAAAAGTCAAGGTCCAAAATCTTGTGTACAATGTTGTTCCATTTAAAAAGCATATGTCACACACACACACACACACACACACACACACACACACACACAGTCGCCTAGAAAAAAAGACTGAAAGACTATATATAAAAACGTTGACAATGGTTTTGTTTAAATGATGGGATGACCAAAGAATTTTTTGTTTTTTTTTTCTCCATATGCAGGTAATCTATAATGGGCATTTTATATTTTTGTATTGAAAAAATACATTATTTTCAAATAAGTTTTCTAACAAAAGACTTAAAAATGCAGTTATCAGGGCACCTGGGTGGCTCAGTTGGTTAAGCACCAACTTCAGCTCAAGTCATGATCTTATGGTTCATGAGTTTGAGCCTTGTGTCTGGCTCTGTGCTGACAACTCAGAGCCTGGAGCCTGCTTTGGTTTCTCTGTCTCCCTCTCTCTCTTTGCCCTCCTCCACGTAACTATCTCTCTCTCTCTCAAAAATAAATAAACATTAAAAATTTTTTAATGTGTTTATCATCTTAGTGTTTGATCATTGTGGCCAAAGGGATACTCCTCCTATCAGTAATTTCACAGAGTATTCCTTCTATGACCCAAGATGCATTAAGCCATCACTATCTTCAACTTCTATAAGTACATTTCTCCCTGGTAGGCCATGGCAAGGAGCTAGTGATATGGGAAAGACATCCAGAAAGGGAAGGGAAATCTCAAGAATGGACTCAAATGCCATTCTCCCTGTGAAGATAGAAAGGTCATGCCATTGTGATACCCACCCACCCCCCTTTTTAATGGATTGAGCATTATACAAAAATGCTTGAAATTCAAGCCACTCTTTGTGACTTCTGTGAGGTAAAAATTCTCTTTTTCATATGAAACACAGAATGGTATCTTCTCTGAAGCAGCAGAGACCATTTGGCAATGACAAAGAGTAGGGTTACTAAAAACTATGAATGTGTACAAAATTCTGAGGTATGCAGTAAGCAGGCCATGCAGAGAGAAACCATGTCTTTTATACTCTAGTCAGGAAACACAAAATGTAAAGTTATTTAAAGAGACAGATACAGAAAGAGCAAGAAATAATGGATATTGAGGAGCTCTGTGAGGATGAAAACGTATATAAACCCAAGGGAGTTGCTAACAGTAGAGTTTTTAGTGCAGCAGTTCTCAGAAACTTCAGTGAATGTTTCTTACTTTCTCCTCGAGGGTTTTGATGGTTTTCCGTCTCACGTTCAGGTCCTTCGGCCATTTTGAGTTTATTTTTGTGTATGGTGTAAGAAAGTGGTCTAGTTTCATTCTTCTGCATGTTGCTGTCCAGTTCTCCCAGCACCACCTGCTAAAGAGGCAGTCTTTTTTCCATTGGATATGCTTTCCTGCATTGTCAAAAATTGGCTGTACATTTGTGGGCCCAGTTCTGGGTTCTCTATTCTATTCCATTGGTCTACGTATCTGTTTCATGCCAATACCATACTATCTTGATGATGACAGCTTTGTAGTAAAGGCTAAAGTCTGGGATTGTGATGCCTTCCATTTTGGTTTTCTTCTTCAATATTACTTTGGCTATTCAGAGTCACTTGTGGTTCCATATGAATTTGAGAGATACCACCTCATACCAGTCAAAGTGGCTAAAATGAACAAATCAAGAGACTATAGATGCTGGCGAGGGTGTGGAGAGACGAAAACCTTCCTACACTGTTGGTGGCAATGTAAACTGGTGCAGCTGCTCTGGAAAACAGTGTTGAGGTTCCTCAAAATATTAAGAATAGAACTCCCCTATGACCCAGGAATAACACTGCTAGGGATCTACCCAAGGGATACAGAAGTGCTGATGCATAGGAGCACATGTACCCCAATGTTCATAGCAGCACTGTCAACAATAGCCAAAACATGGAAAAAGCCTAAATGTCCATCACCTGACGAATAGATCAAGAAGATGTGGTATATATATATATATATACAATGGAGTATTACATGGCAACAAGAAAGAATAAAATCTGGCCATTTGTAGGAAAGTGGATGGACCTCGAGGGTGTCATGCTAAGCGAAATAAGTCAGGCAGAGAAGGACAGATACCGTATGTTTGCACTCATAGGTCTAACAGGAGAACAGGAGAAACCTAATGGAGGACCAGGGGGAGAGGAAGACAGAAAGAGAGTTGGGGAGAGACAGAGACGCAAAACTTGAGAGACTATTGAATACTGAAAATGAATTGAGGGTTGAAGGGGAAGGGGTGGGGGGAAAAGAGGTGGTGGTGATGGAGGAGGGCAGTTGTGGGGAAGAGCACTGGGTGTTGTATGGAAACCAATTTGACAATAAACTATTAAAAAAAAAAAAGAAACTTCAGTGGATAGCCAAACCTCCAAAGAACTAAAATATATATAT
>NC_043717.1:76981542-77004341 GCF_006229205.1 Suricata suricatta
CCAGGTTACTTAAACATTCTGAGCCCGTTGCTTCATCTTCAAATAGAGATGCCAAGAATCTAGCTCATACAGTGGTGGTGAATAGTGAAATAATCAAAAAGTAAGAAAGGTTTGCCAAGATAGGGAAAAGAAAAGATACACAAAGACAGTGTGGAAGTCAAACTTTGCCTACTCCCTAATTGTTCCAAGATCCATGTCTGGAGAAGAGCAGACCACTTAGTCCTGACAGACCTAGATACAGTCAAGGAAAAACCCTAGGCAAATCTGTAGCTGAGGTTAGATGGGGAACAGGAACTCTGAGACCTATGCCTTTGACTGGAAATTATCTCTAGGACCAATTAGACTATTTAGGCAGAACTGAAAGTAAAGTTCTGTGCCATATGACTGAGTGGCACATTACCCACTAAATAAAATGCCATTGTATCTGAGCTCCATTGAAGGGTGAGGTGACAGGGCTGGTCTAACTATTAGTTTTGTTGCTGACCAGCTGTGGAACTTTTTGGACAGCCCCTTAACCAATCCTCAAACTATTTCCTCAAGTGCAAACTGTGGCTGTATTATCTGTCATGACTATACTTTTGAGTTTACAGGTTTGACATCCAAGACTCCTTCTTAACTAATTATTTCCCTATAACTTTGCAGTCTGTCCCTTGATTTATATGGTTTTATAAACTAAATTCTAAGCCATATATTTTATATAAGATACAGATAAGAACCAGGAAATACTTTGAGTTCTTTGCTTTTCCAACAAGGTATAACTTTCCTGCATTCAAATATAATCTTACAGAGCAGGTGTAAATAAATAATCAACATATAGGGACACTTTGGTATGTATCTCACTAGTTGGTATTAGGCAGTATTTTAAAGACTCAATCTTATGTTTTTATTAAAATGCTCCATTCCTGGTTGGACATGGTCCCAGAATTAGTTCAGGTGCTAGAATTTTGTTAGGTTGACTCCTGTTGATTCCTTTATAAGCAGTTAGGGCCTTTCTTCCTCTCTCCATGATGAGTAATATAATCACTGTATTTTGATTGTTAAAATTAATTAAAGTGACAAACTTAGTTTATGTTTTTACTGTTCCAGAAATTTTAGGTCGTTTTTGCTATTCTTTTAGTTTCTCTCTCTCTTTTTTTTTTTTTGTATACAAGATAAAAAGCCAAACTCATGAAACACACAAATAAGCAGACAACAAAAAAGGCACAGAGCAAGAACAGACCACATAACTGTATGTCTCCTGATAGTAACATAAAACTACCATGACTGGATTGTTGCCATCAGAAAGTGGCACTTGTCTACTTTTCAGACAGACCCGGCATTTGAATGTACAGTACTCTGTTCCTAGAGAATGTGTCTTAAAGTAGGTCCCATATGGCAAATTCGTGTCTGTGCATGTGCCGAAACCTGACTGTATGTGCTGTTGCCTTTTTTTTGTTTGTTTGTTTGATCCTGGACAGAAACCAAAGAACAAGTGGTTAAAGACAATTAGAATAGAAATGAAGTCAGTGGCCTGAGTAAATAGTATAGTAGAGAATTTGGAATACAGAGAGATAAGAACTCCCTGTATTGTTTTTACATACTGCTACTACTACTACTACTACTACTACTACTACTACTGGCTGAGACATATAATGCTTACCCAAAACTTTTATAATACCTTTAAATGTACTTGCTTATTTAATCTTCACAGCAATTTTTTTAGTAAATACTGTTATCACCCCCGTTTTTGGAAATCAGGAGACTGAGGCATAAAGTAGTTTAGTGACTTGCCCAAGGTAATAGCTAGGCAACACACAAGTAGCAACACTGAGATTAAAGAAATTATATTTCAATACAAGAAGTCTGGATATATAAATACTATATCATTTTCAAGAAAGTAAATCTCATTCAGTTTAAATATTTATATACAATGAACTATAAAGGATGCATAATGGGTTCTGATATCAACATTTTCCCTCTCGAGAGGAGGGTGACTCCATCTGTTCTGTGTACCTGATATTATCCTTGCCTTCCTCTAACTCCTCAGGAATGCCCTCTTTCGGCTTCAGGATTTGTTATCTAGTGGCCTAACTAGTTAAAGATGAAGGTTATATATCCTTCAGGAAGAAAGAGTTTCATCCTTCCATCTTTTTTATTCAAGCAAAGAAAGTAATTGGCTAATCAAAGAGGGGTTTAGTGTATTATAGAGTGGATGTCCAGGAAATGGAAAGCAAGTGATCCTTTTTAATTCATCAGTTAAAGGAATAGAAGATAGTGCCTTAGAGTTGGAGGTGAAGTTGTTTCCATGACCCTGGATGATTGGGAAAAATCTTTTATAAGATGGCTGAAAGGACTGATAGGGGGAATTCCAGTCCCTACCCTAAGACTCCCCTTCTGAGATTTCCTTCCCACCCCTTTTGCTATGTGCAAACAGACTATAAATTGCACCCTTTGCTAATGCTAGACCTCTGGAGCTCTTTTCTGAGCCCACCAGTATAAAATAAACCTCTGGCCTGCCATGATCTCTGAGTGCCTCTTGGTGCCAGGTGATCCAGACCAGTTTCCATAACCACTTCTGGCAAGTGATCCATAACCAGTTTCCATGGCCACTATGCATGGGCAACCACAAATGTTACATTCCTCTTTTCTGCCAGCAGTTTTATCTTCTACATAGAGCAGTGGACTAAGGTATGCATAATTTTGCTACCAGAAGCTTTCTTTCCAGAAGTCTGCAGATGGTGAGAAGGTGGCACTGAGAGGGGAATTACTTGGGAAAGCATCAACTTCTCAGGAAGATGTAATTGCAGAGGGAGGCAGCAAAGCATTATGGTATGGAATATAGACTGGAGCCAGGCTGCTTAGGTTCAAATCCAGACTCTAGGATATACTGGCTGCATAATGGTGGGTTATTTTCAAAACTCTACTTTGCCATGCGTTTCTCAAAAATAAAATGGTGGTGGCCACATAATAGTACCTAACATACCTGTTTTTTTGGCTTGTTATGAAGATAAATAGATTAGTATTTGTAAAACTGTCACATAATAATTAGCACCATGAGAGTATTTATTAAAATATAAATAGAGCTCCATAAAGTTGGTTTCCACACCAGTTTATTACTCAGTTTTTGCTCAATATGTAAAGAGTTGTCTTTATGCACTGACAAAAGTGAGAAAAACCTTTGCTGTGTCTCTCCAACCTTACAAATGAAGTTGTTTCCTGCTTTTAATGAGGATAAATCCCGCCCCTTCTCAGCATTTTCTTCCTGCAAAAAATAATACCATAATGATGTAGTCTTTTTCTGCAGGGATCTGTTCTAGCTAGAAAATTGCTATAAGAAAAAAAAAAACACAACAAAAAAACGTCTGGTTACAAAACCAAACTTGTACCAGAAAAAAAGTGAGGTCCTAGATGTGAAAGCACTTTAAAGCATTAAGAAACCCTGAAATTCTGGTGTGAAAGCCTTTTTAAAAGATTGAATCCTTGGGGTGGCTACTTTTTAAGACTATCTTGAAAAACAAATGTGAATATTTAAGACTAATAGTAATAACAATAACATGAATACTTAACACTTAACAGAGTCCTCACAATGTACCAGAAACTGTGCTAATGCTTCACATTCATTATTTCATATAAATGCTGTTTGGTGCTGCTGCTGCTGCTGCTGCTGCTGCTGTTGAATCTCTGAGAACTGGTTTGTTCCCTTTTCTTCTGCTAGGAAGAAAAAAACCAAGGGGAAATCAAATTGGTTTTAATCTTTCTGACAAAGGCGGGGGGAGAATATTCTCTTCTCCCTTCTCTGCTTCTAAATTGTTTTAACAATGCTTTGGATTATTAATCCCTTATGTAACCATGGTAGAGTAGGCATTTTAATAGCAACAAGCTCATTTTAATGATGAAAAAAGCATCCTCCTTAAAGTAAAGGAGGGAGAGAAAAAAAGCAAAGGAAGGAGAAAGGAGTGGTAAGTAAGGGAAGACAACTCTGCCCAGATGCTCTCTTTCTCTTCCTCTCTTCTCTCTCTTCCTCTCCCCCTACTCCCCAGTCTCCCTCTCCTTCTCCTGGCCCCCTCACTTTAAGGTAGAAAAAAAAGAGAGAGAGTAAAAGAGAAAGTCTTTGACTAAGCTCTGTAATCAAAGAGAAAGACTAAGACCTTTCATGCCAACCAAAGTCACTGTTTTAAAGCTCTTGCTACTTCTCCAAGAATTGAGTTTCTGGGGAGTCCTGTACACATGAAACCCTTTCATTATTTCCAAACAATCTCTCACTGGCCCCATGAGTCACTTCAGAAAAGAATTTAAGAGGGATAGTAAGCAAGATACGGCCAGGACTACATTATGTTTCATTTTCTCTGCCGTGGCTTGGGATCATCCTAAGGATTGATTGGCAGTCTAGAAGATGATCTTGAGTTAGTTGGGGAAACCTGGAATCTATAGAAGTTGTTTACTTGCTTTGGCCATGTAATCCGATCCTGCCTGGCATCTCTGGATCTTTTTGTCTCCTCAGGAACATTTTGTTCTGCTTTTTCTGTATAGCTATAGAACAGACCAGGAACAGAATAATACCATGTTTTAAGGCATTCATTTTCAGACTGTTTTAATGTACCTCATCTAGGACAATGAGAATCATCTGTTCTCCCTTAAATCTTACACATAATCCCTTAACCATTTAAAACTAGCTGGTAAGGTGCCCATCACATGCAAACTGGATCTAGATGTTGATGTTACCACAGTAGCCTTCAGAATACACACAGAGTTCATCTATTGATATGCACAGTGCTCACTGATGTGTACACAGAGAGTAATTGAGATGATAATTTAAACATTGTTATAAACGCTGTGGGGGAGATCTTCCCTAGCTTCCATGCACAAGGAAGCCAGTCCACAGATTTTTAGGCTTCAAATTAAGTCAAGGAATTGAGGCTTAACAAGTGGTCTTCTTTATGTTCAAAATTCATGCCACAGACATCCCATAGTCTTCTGCTTTTAGCCCTGTTTGCTCTAGTCCAGGTAGGTTTGTAATGAATTTTCCTCATCCTCTGGCATAGTGCTGGGATCTGTGGGTGAAAGAGGAAGCTAGTTAAAGAATAGAAGCCCACTCAGGCTAGTTTAAATTACAAAGAGGAATTTCAATAGAAAGATGACCTTGGGGTAAGGCTCTGAAAGGAATGGAGTGAAAAAAACACCATAGTTTGTATAGACTATCATTAGGTAGCTATATATTCAGTTTTTTCTTTGTGCTACTTGGTCTGTTTGTTTACATGTGCTCTATTCTACTGTTTTCTCTTTACAGAATAGCTTTCTCTGTTCATGGTTTCTCTGCTTTCCCATAACTATGGCTTGTAAGTGACTTTGTCTTGCCATGAGACCAACTGTGATCCAACCGGAGATGACCTTATAGCTAATTCATTCAGTCACTGTGTCCAAATAATGGCCTCTACATAGCTTATGGATTGGTAACTTCTATTTCAGGTGTTCACCCCAATCCAAAATATGACCACTACTCTTTCATCAGGAACTAAAACTATGTGGACAGTTTCAAATAAGGTTGCTTTGGCTAGGTGACAACTCATACCACTTATATATGCAATTTGTGGATTTCAGAGAAATAAACTTCTGCATTAGTTAGGGCTCTTTTGGTGACAGAAAGCACAGTTCAAACTAGTTTAACAAAGAAAAGGGCCACATATCAGGCCACATATGTGAAAGTTTCAGGAGTAAGGCTGACTGGAGTGGGGAATTCAAATGATATGTTTAGGAATCTCTTGAGCTCTGCTTTCTTTGTGCTGGAAGCTATCTCCAATGATGTGATGAAGAAGACAGCTCTCTAAACTTACATTCTACTACAGTAACAACCTCAGCAAAACAAACAAAAGTCCACAAGCTCTTCAGCTCTAATAATTTTTACAAGTGTTTTAGGATTTCCTCTAATTCAACTGGTTTAGATATCTGCTCACTCCCAAGCCTGGATTATATTGTCCTTTTATTGGCTAGTCCTGGCTTATTTGCTCATTTTTAGATCTGGAAGGAGTGCTTAAGCCAAAAGGAAGAGGTAGGCTCTTTAACAAGAAAAGAAGACGTTGGGCAAGTAAAAATAACTGATGCCCACCTCACTGGCACATAGAGGATTAAAACAATGCCCTTAATCTTGTCTGTATTCTTCTCAAATCAATAGCCACCTAGCTTTAAGGGCAGTAGGTTGGTTAAAATATCAAGCATCCTGCATTGATAGCAACTTTCTTAGTAAAGTATCTATATATGTAAGGAGGTAATATGTGGCTATCTTAATAACATTGAGGTTGTATGTTCAAATACAAACAACACTGATAAAATCATGGTGTGTTTGGCTACTACTCTGTGGACTGTTCATCCTCCCTCTGAACCTCAGCTTACCCATGTGCAAATTAAAGTGGTTGTACTAGACAAGCTTGCCAAGGACCTTTCAAACACTGAGATACAACTTAACTTCAGCTGCTCAGAGAGCAACCATTTGAAAGACTCTAAGATAAACATTTAAACATGAACTGATCCTCATGTACAGAGTCTCAAAATAATATACAGTAATTTGGTAGTTGGTCATACTATCAATACTATTCATATGCCCTGAACATGGGTCTTGTGCTTTAAATTTTTCTTTGTAGTCATAGGAAATAATTTCCACTGAATCATCCAAACTCACTTTCAACCAGTTCTGGGATATATCTGTGAAATAGCTGATCACACGTATGTGGCAGAAAAAACATGGTCAAAGCCAACTGGCCCATTTTGTAGAAAGAAACCAAGATAAAGCTAATTTATCCATTAGCATTCTTCCTGTTTTAAATGACTAAAACCCAACTCAAAGTAATTTATATAACAAAAGAAATGTGCAGAGGAGACCCATATAACTTAAAATTCTAGAGGTAAATAAAGCTTGATCCAACAACTCAAACAATGTCACTGACAACCCAGTCTCTCTACCCCTTTCTACTCTGACTTCTGCAGTACTGCCTTCATTCTCATATTCCACTTGGTAGATATTTGGCAGTTCTAACCTTTCCCATCTCATGGCTAATGGCTGATACCAATGGCTGCAATTTCAAACTTCCCACTCTCCCTATCCCATATAGGGGAAGACAGAATATCTTGCAGTAGTTTCTGTGCTAGTCCTATTCATTCTCAATAATTAACATAAATTCAGTCTAATATTCATCCTCGAACTAGTCACTTTAGCTAGGAGGATGAGATTTGCTGATTTGTTTGCACTAGTAAGTGCCCATCTCTGGATTTAGGGGATGGAATAAACCTCATTCAAACCCCCATTCAAACCATAATGTCTGAAAGCCAAGGAAGAATGAATTTCTCAAAGGACAATCAGTATGTCATTGCTAGAAGAATAGAATATATAGAATATGGCTGCTGTAGAGGCAAACAAGTGTCAATGTTTAGATGAAAATATTAAATCTACAATATGTCAAACGAAAGAACTATACCTTTTAGTTAAATATCAGAAGTACCTTATTTTTCTATAAAGACCATTTGTTTCTTTTCTTTTTTTAAAAATTTTTTTCTTAATGTTTTATTTATTTTTGATACAGAGAGAGACAGAGCATGAGAGGGAGGGGCAGAGAGAGAAGGAGACACAGAACTGGAAGCAGGCTCCAGGCTCTGAGCTGTCAGCACAGAGCCTGACGCAGGGTTCGAACCCACCAACGTGTGATCTGACCTGAGCCGAAGCCGGAGGCTTAACTGACTGAGTCACCCAGGCGCCCCAACAATTTGTTTCTATAACTACTTACTTAATAAATAATAACCAGAACTCGGAGAGGTCAAAACAGGAAATAGCTTTATTTTTTCACCCCATATCATCTTAAATTATGCTATTGAGACATCTTTTCTTGGCCTACAATGACTCCTAGGAAGAGTGTATAGCTTTTCAGGTACTTTCACCTGTAAGGATTGTTTCACCTCAAACATTAAGACTCTTAGTTACTAGGGGTATCTGGGTGCCTCAGTCGGTTAAGCATCTGACTTCTGCTCAGGTCATGATCTTACAGTTTGTGGTTTGAGCTCCACATCGAGCTCTGTGCTGACTGCTAGCTCAGAGCCTGGAGTCTGTCTTTGGATTCTGTGTCTCCCTCTCTCTCTGAACCCCCCCCCCCTGCTCACGCTGTCGCTCTCTGCCTCTCAAAAATAACTAAAAAACATTAAAAAATTAAAAAAAAAAGACTTTTAGTTACTGAAAAATCTAGCTAATGTAAAGGAAAACTTCAGTCTCCTGTGTTCTCCCTTTCTCTAGTTCCCCCTAATCTACAGTTAGGAAGCGGAGTTATCTTTCTTTCTTTGTTCCTAATGGCTATTATACTCCTTTTCTTTCATCCCTCTATTGACTGGGGCAAAAGCAAAAAAATAAGCAAGACTTTGTTTTTATTTAATTGGTGCTTCTGACAGTTCTCTCTTGGCTAACACTGAGGACCATTGTAACTGGCATTGAAATCTAGGCTCTTTAAGAAGCATGTTTTTGGGTTCCTTGAAGCTGCTTCTCTAGATGCCACAATAGTATACAGTTTCCTAAAGCAGGCAATGTTAGCTCTTCATAACCAGAAGTAATGCACATTTTGAAAGCTACAATTTTTCAAATGGGGGCAGCAATTTACTAAATCAGAATGAAGTTCTTGTAGGAACATGGAAAAAGCCCAGAAGTTCTTTCACAGTTAAAAGAAAATAACCATAATGATAGCAATCAAAAGTCAAGCATATTTGTTATGAAAACATTATATTTTAGCCCTTTTTTCACATGAGTTATATATATTAAGTTTATTCTGTCTAAGCCTCACTGTCTGGACCAAATTCTGTTCTCTTTCATATTTCTCATCCCTTACTCACTTCTCATTTTTTGGCAGATACATTCTTTTTTTTAAAAAATAGTTTATTGTCGAATTGGTTTCCATACAACACCCAGTGCTCTTCCCCGCAAGTGCCCTCCTCCATCATCACCACCTCTTCTCCCTCCCCTTCCCCTTCAACCCTCAGTTCATTTTCAGTATTCAATAGTCTCTCAGGTTTTGTGTCCCTCTCTCTCCCCAACTCTCTTTCCGTCTTCCTCTCCCCCTGGTCCTCCATTAGGTTTCTCCTGTTCTCCTGTTAGACCTATGAGTGCAAACATACGGTATCTGTCCTTCTCTGCCTGACTTATTTCGCTTAGCATGACACCCTCGAGGTCCATCCACTTTCCTACAAATGGCCAGATTTCATTCTTTCTCGTTGCCATGTAGTACTCCATTATATATACACCACATCTTCCTGACCCACTCATCAGGTGATGGACATTTAGGTTCTTTCCATGATTTGGCTATTGTTGACAGTGCCGCTATGAACATTGGGATACATGTGCCCCTATGCATCAGCACTTCTGTATCCCTTGGGTAAATCCCTAGCAGGGCTATTGCTGGGTCATAAGGGAGTTCTACTGATAGTTTTTTGAGGAACCTCAACACTGTTTTCCAGAGTGGCTGCACCAGTTTACATTCCCACCAACAGTGTAGGAGGGTGCCCATCTCTCCACACCCTCGCCAGCATCTATAAACTCCGGATTTGTTCATTTTAGCCACTCTGACTGGCGTGAGGTGGTATCTCAGTGTGGTTTTGACTTGTGTTTCCCTGATGACGAGTGATGTTGAGCATTGTTTCATGTGCCTGTAGGCCATCTGGATGTCCGCGTTGGAGAAGTGTCTGTTCATGTCTTCTGGCAGATACATTCTTATACTGATCCACTTTATCCTTTGTCTTCTCCTAATATTGACTCCACTCCACCCTCTTCTGGATTCTTTTTAAATCCAGTGGATTGTGTTTAAAGAGTAAGATAATAGAATATAGAGAAAAAACTTTAGAAACCCGAAAGTAACACAGATTCCAGCCAAACATTGTTTACTTGTTTGCCAAAAGACCTAGATCAATCAGAATAGGGATAAAAGGAACTCTTTCAGAGCATAAAATACCATTTAAAAGCTTACTTTGACACTTGTATATATTATTTTAACAGGTCTTTGAACTTTTGGTTCTCCTTCCTCCATCCTCATACTATGTTACTATATATGTCTGCCTTCTGTCCTTTCATTTTCTTTCCTAAACTCACTCCAACATTTGTCTCTGGCTTTTTGTTCACAAGAATATTATGGTAAGTGGGTTTTCTCATTCCATTTCTCTCTTGGTAATTTTGTGTCATTTTTTCCTATTCTGTGTGTATTAAAAAAATGGAGAAGCAGCATTTCATTAAACCTGATAAACACAATGAGTCATTTAAGATAGTTACAAAACCCAATTCATAATAATATGACTTATTCCAATGTCCTTGGAGTTATTTATGGCCTAGGGAGGCAGAGTACTCTTTATATTCCGAGAAGAAACAGAGAAAAAAGAATGGAAGAAAAACCTTCAGATGTTCTAAATCAAATTAACTTTGAATTAGCCAGCATATAACAAGGAAAAAAATATTCATGAAACTTAAATACATACAGTTGACTGTTGAACAACATCAGTTTGAACTGCATGGGTGCACTTATACATGGATTGTTTTCAGTAAATACAATAGAGTGCTGTAAGTGTATGGTTTTATTCCTTATGATTTTTGTCATAACATTTCTTTCCTTTAGCTTACTTTGTTGTAAAAATACAGTATATAATACCTATAACATGGAATATATGTGTTAATTGGCTGTTTGTTATTGGTAAGTCTTCCAGTCAACAGTAGGATATTGGTAGCTATGTTTGGAGGGAGTCAGAAGTTATATGCATTTTTGACTATAAAGTCAGATGAGGTCAATTCTGTTGACCCCCACATTGCTCAAGAGTCAACTGTGCATATATAATATTATGCACAAAATTTGCCTGAGAGATTATTTTCCCTATTGAAGTGTTCCCTTTCTTTAGGGAAAACATTTTCCTTCAGATAAGTAACTATTACAACTGGAAAAAATAGGACATGTATATGCTAATACACATGTGTGTACACACACACACACACACACACACACATACACCCAGAAATTAACAACTGTTTAGTGTATAGCTTTAGAAGATCAACTAACAGTCTCCATGCTCATATTCTAGTCCTTAGGGTCTCTGTTTTAGGTATTCCCTGCCTCTTTCTCTCTCCTGGCCCTCCCTGCCCCCTGCCCTCCATTTCCCTATAGGGATAGATAAATTTTGCAGCTTATTTATTGACTTTGATCTCCAAGAATTTCAAAATAAAACTTTATAATTTGCTTTTTATTCCTTTTATTTCAAGACTGAGTGTTCCAGGCTGCATTATTTAAGAGTTTGATCATATTGCTCCTCTTTAGAGAAAACTTCAACAATTTTCTATAAGCAACCTCGCAGTGCCCTCTGCTTCCTCCTTACTCTAGCCCATAATCCAGTCTTTATGCTCTACCTTCTTCATCCAAGGAAAGATTCCACTGCTAAACCTGGGCAGTCTCATTGAGTATCTTTTGTGAGAAGACTTCGGGCCCCATCAATGTGATTAATATTCCTATTAAGTCCCTAATCTCTCTTCCCTTCCCTTCCCTTCCCTTCCCTTCCCACTCTCCCCTTCTTTTCTTATAGTTATATTCTCATTTGCTTAACTGAAATTTTTTGTATGAAGAGGCTCTACCTTAATTTTGATGAATTTACACTCTTTCATGGCAACAACTAATTTCAGTTGGCCTGTGTTTTTGCTGACTCATTTACTCCAAGGATATTAAATTCTCTTTGTCTATTTCCCAACTTTGACATCCACCTCCTACCAATAATGTATGCCATTCCCAAGTAACTATAGATTCCTTTTTTATCTTCAATGTCTACTATCAAAGATCCAGAGAATATTTGTGAGACATATACACATTTAGATCCCTTTTGTATAAATATCCCTCAAAGAAGTTACTCAGATATGAACCTGAAACTAAAGCTATCTTTTATCTAGTACTGCAAATTCATGAACACCTGGATTTGTTTATGCACTTAACAGATAGAATGAACTCTTGCTACTCTTCTGGGTGCTGGTGATAAAGCAGTGAACAAAAAGGGCATGGTTCTTGTAATCATGGGGTTTTCACTTAGTAACACATTTGATTTAGAAACATGTAATAAATAAGTTAACGTATTGATAAAATCATTTGTGGCACTGCTAAACACTATGAAGAAAATAAAAGAGGATAACATCCAAGAGACTAGGCAGAAATAGCGGGCCGTTTTATAGTGAATGGTTAGGAAGAGTCTCTTTGATGATATGAAATTTGAGTTAAGACCTGAAAGATGAAAAGGAAAAAGCCAAGTAAAAATCTAGAGAAAAAATGTTCTTAGAACATAGAATAGACCTGGCATAGACTCAGTTTTGATTGTTTTAAAAGCAAAAAGATTAGTGTAGCTGGGTCACAATGAGCAAAGGGGAAAGTGGTAAGAAATGAGATCATAGAGATGGACACTGGAAGTTTCTGGTAAAGAAAGTTTTGGGAAGGCTTCATTATAATACACAGGGCTTAAAGGTCCACACAGAGAAGGTTTACTTTTACAGTGTCCTCCCCAACAAACTCTTTCAGCTCCTTACCTACATCTAGGGTAACCAACCATCCTGATTGTCCTGGGACTATCCTGATTTTAGCACTGTAAGTCCAAGTCCAAAGAAACCCGTTAATCCCTGGAAAACCAAAGTAGTTATCCTATCAAATCTCATATTCCTTGTCTCTAACATGTGCTAATACAAATTCAAGGTCTCAGTTCTATCTTTCCCAAGATTTCATGGCAAAAGCATAAAGTGTACTCTGCAACATACTTTACCTCCCTTCTTTTATCTCAAACCTCAGTTCCCCTTATTCTCTTCTCCAGGAAGCGGTAAACTTATTTTCTCAAAGTAGGGTAGAGGTGGGAAAGAAGTGAGCTTGAGACTTAAAGAGAAATCAGCTCTGAAACATATTTTGCAAGGGGAACATTTGAAAGTCAATGAAAACAACGAAATGTTTGCAGGTTGGTAGTGAAGGCCCACTTGATGCCAGAGAGCATGACTTGGAAATAGATCAGCTCTGCAAAGTTTTGTGGCCCTTCCTATCTTCAGGGAAACAAAAAAATGCATCATCATTTCTCCCTATTAAATGCTTGGAGGGTCTCCAAGAGAAGGTGCTATCTGCATTTGAAATTAGTCCCAAGAGGACAACTGCTTTTAAATTGAGGGCAAGAAGAAAATGCATTGGGAAATTATGGGGTCATCTGTGAGATAAACTCCTGCCTATTGTGGTGTAATCTCCAGAAGTCCACAGCAGTTTGCCAACTGGCCATAGATTCAGGCAGCCTTATACATATACTCATGCCAGAGTAGGACCAATCAGTAACAAGGCTCTGATATTTGCATTCTAAGTGAAGTCATTTGCAGATAAATAAGAGCTAGAACTTGAATCACAGTTTCATGGCAAAAATAGACACCTGCTCCTGTTCAATTACACTTTGTGAAATGCCCTTTAATTTCAGATGTTCCTATTTTTGTTGTTAATATTTTTTAAATAAAAGCTCATTATCTGAAATACCATTAACCTTCAGCACCATTGACATAAGTATGATGCACTCTCCATCTTAAACACAAACTGTGCAGCACTTTGAGGACTGACCCATAAAGCAGTATAAGCAGGAGGTGAACACAGTGAGATGCAGCTAGTTGGGAAGCCAGAGGTACTAATTGAGGCTATTATGGAGGGAAATGGGTGAGGAGGGAGGGGAACCAAAATAATAATATTTTAAATGTTTTTACTTAACTTTGAGAGACAGAGGGACAGAGAACATGTTGGGGAGGGGTAGAGAGAGACACACACACACAGGATATGAAGCAGGTCCCAGGCTATGAGCTGTCAGCACAGAGCCTGAAGTGGGGTGAAGCTCACAAACTGTGAGTTCATGACCTGCGCCAAAGTTGGATGCTTAACCAACTGGGCCACCCAGGCATCCCAGGTAAGAGAAAATCTTAAGCAGGCTACTAAACTGTGAGATCATGACCTGGGCTGAAATCAAGAGTCAGATGTCCAACTGACTGAGCCATGCAGATGTCCACATTTACTTCTTTGAAAGGAGATTGGAACTTCTGTTAAAATTAATCTTGCAACAATTAGATAAACTAGATTGTTATTACCCATGTTCTTCTTGTTCCCATTCAATTCAACAAATCCTACTGAATGCCTGCCTATGATGTGCATGGTAGAGGGAATTGACACTAGTGTTTCTAAATCAAAAATTATTTATGCTTCTATAATGGTTAACTATAAGTAAAAACATTTAAAAAATTCTCTCTCTCCTCTCTCTGCCCCTTTCCAGCTCACACTCTTGCTCTCTCTCAAAACAAAACAACAGCAACAAAAAGAAGTAAATGTGATTGACTTGTACTTTCTCTTAAATGATTTCCCCAACTCAAGACTGAAATCACAATGAGACCGTGTAGGCTATGGCTTAGGCTATGGGATGGTTTGGAGGGCATACCCTCCCCAACATACTACCCACTGGCACCCATTCACAAACATGTAGCCCAACTGAAGTTCCAATGTCAGAGATTTATTTTTCTGGCTTTGAAACACTTGGGGCTTCAGAAAGGGGCTGTTAATAAGTAATAATTTTAGGTGGAGGGATGGGCTAAATAGGCAAGGGGCATTAAAGAGGACACTTATTGGGATGAGCACTGGGTATTATATGTAGAGGCTCAATCACTGGATTCTACTCCTGAAATCATTATTGCACTATATGATAACTCACTAAGATATAAATTTTAAAAAGAAAAAAAGAAAAGAAAGAAAGAATTGTGGAAGTCCTAAGACTTAAATCAGTTGTTCAGTTGGGCATCAGCATCTTGGCATGACTTGATAACTTAGAACTGCATCCCAGTATAATATCTCACTGAGATCTTGAATAAAAGATGGATCTATTTTGATGGTGGAGGGGCGTTGCTGGTAGGAATACAAGGAATAAAGAACAGTCCCAGAGCATGGATCAAGCTGGGGAAAGTAGGAAGAATAACAGGGGGCATCTCTGAGCTCCTATCAGACCAGAGGTTGGGAAGCAGTACAGAGCAGAAGGTTATATAAAGAGAGGTAAGAGCAAGAAGAAATATAAATAATAAAATGGCAGCAGATGGGAAAAAGAAAGTGAACTAGGTTAAACAAAGTCTGAATTATTTACTGGTATGGACTCGTATACTCCCATGATTGCTTTATGAAACAGTGCATTTTCTAAGATCAACTATTGCTAATATTAATTCAATTCAAAAAGTATTTACTGCATACTTATTGTATGTCACACACTGCACTAGGTATGGGTATACAGCAATGATAGAACACCTTACGGAGCTTACGGTATGGTAGAGATTACCTGTAATTGCAATCTGTGTATAGGATAGAAGATGGTGAGTAGGTTATTGTTTAAATGAGCATGGAAGAGGTGCTTAATCCAGTTTTAGGTAGGGTTAGGGAAGGCGTCTCAGAGGAAAATACTTTTAAAATACCATAAATAACTTAAAATATTTTTTTTTATTTTGGCTTTTTCCCTCAGGATTGATAATTTTATTTTTTATAATAGTTTATTGTCAAATTGGTTTCCATATAACACCCAGTGCTCCTCCCCAGAAGTGCCCCCCACCATGACCATCACCCCTTCCCTCCCTCCCCCTCCCCTTTCAGTCCATGGTTCATTTTCAATATTCTGTAGTCTCCGTTGATCTGTGTCCCTCACTCTTCCCCGCTCTCTTTCCCCCTTCCTCTCCCCATGGTCCCCTGCCAGGTTTCTCCTGTTAGACCTATGAATGAAAACATATGGTATCTATCTTAAAATACTTTTAAGCTACCATACCAAGGTTAGATATTTCCAATTTATTTCTGCTGGTTTTTATTCCTCTGGCTAGGAGATACTCAGTTATGTAGGGGTTTAGGCTTCATAAATTAAGATCTTAAACCACTAGTGTGAAATACTTATTGGTGCCTGTTCAACTTACTTCATATGAAATTTATAGACTTCCTGGGAAGGTTACCTGACTCAAGGTAGAAAGAGTTACCAATGAAGTTTAATATGGATGTTAGAGATCTGTCTGACCCACTAATAGGACCATTTGACCTCTAATATCCTTCTGCTTGAATGTCCATGGTTTTTGGCCCAGATATTCTGCCTTTCACTTCTATTCTCTTTCTGTAAGCCCATGCTACCTGCCTAAGTGTAAGGGTATTAGGAATGTACAAACTACAACCACTTAGACAATAGGCCTGGATTTATCCAACTTGGGAAAAGGTCTTACTCTGCCCTCTCAGTCATGACTATCTCTGAACCCAAGTTAAGATCCTCCTTCCCTGATTATTCAAGCTAGATGTCTTGTGATCTCAGCCTTCACTCTTAGCTAGACTCCTCTTGTTGTTCAGGAAGATTCTATCTCCCATAGTTCAGAGCACCTACTGATTTGAAGATGCTCCTTCTTTCCTTCACTTCTGATGGCCTCCTGGAAACTTAGATTCTGCTTGAGCTGTGGCTTGCAGTAACCTACAGACATTTTCAACTTCCTCAAGGAGAGAAAGAGAGAGAGGTTTCTCTCGTTTGGCCTTTAGACAATACTAATACATTTTGACAGTTGAAGCTGTGTAATTAGATAAAAGTAAATGAGCTTCAAAAGACCTGAGTTTTAATTCAGCTTTGCTCTGCCTTGGCTGTAAGATCTTGAGTATGTCACTTTATTATTATTATTATTATTATTATTATTATTATTATTATTATTGCTGTGTCTTGGTTTCCTCTTGAAAAAGAAATGATAATGCCTTCAAAAAAGGCAAGGTAATAATTAGTATAATCACCATCACCACCACTATCATTATCATATGCTGACCTGACATATGACACACAGATGACACACTCAGGTGCTCACATTGGCAGGTGACTTCTCACAAGCTCTACACCACACACCCCTCCCTGCCCAGCAGCTGCCTCTAGGGAAAGGTGAGGTTTGAGTTTGGAGTTTATGGCAAGATGTGCACTCATGTAATTAAGCTTCGCCATCCAGATATTCTGCTCTCCAGAATTAACTGTTTATTCAAGGGCTTATTTCACCAATATGCTAGGCTGCTTTCCCAGGCTGTCTGACACACATTCTTCATGCACCCCTGCCTGACAAATTCTTTTTTTGAAGCCCTTCCCCCTTTTTTTGTATTCACAATCCATAAACTTGTGCAAACTTCAAATGTGTTTGCATTTGTAGTGTTCCCAAAAAATACCTGTACCAAAAAATACCTGCTTTTTTCCTTGTGTACTTGATGGAGATTAAATAAAGATGGCAACTCTTTCTTCCTTAGTTGGGGACCCACAGTGTCAAATGGCAAGACTGGAGATCTATTCTGAGGCAGCTTTGGCCAACCCTGAAATGGAATTCTGAGAGGCCCATTTGGACTCCAATAAACAAGGTATGGGCTCCCAGAAAGTCCAGTAATGGAGATGATTAGATGGTTGCCTTTTAGGTAACTTGTCCTGCCTGGAGCACAGTTGAGAAGTAAGGGACCTATACAAAGGACTGCCAACAGTTAAAATAGCTACTACATATTCTAACATTCATATCCTTTACACAGGAAGAAAATCTTATCATCCTATACCAATATAGCTTTACTTTGTATACAGTTCTAGGATAACTGGCTATTTCCTTCCCTGTTTATAGTAGATTAGAAAGAACAAAATAGAAACAGAACAAAGCATAAGACTCCCCTCTTCTTGTTGTTAGGTTAGTGTTGGTCATACTGATAGCTTTAAGAAATGACACAGGAGTGGAAACTGATGACTCAAAAGACCCAAGAATGGAAAACTTCAGCTTTTGGGGAACTTTGAGTGTCAGGACAATTAATAACTATCCTCAAAGCCCATAAAGGCATCATTATATGAAAGCATCATATAATATTTAATGACTCATTATGAAGAAAAAAACCTAAATTATGTGAGATATCTTCTCTTTAAGTAAGCACAGCCCTCTGTGTGTAATTTTAAAGAATGCTATAATGAAAAAAAAGACATTGAAACTCAAAAATCTCATTTTTGCCATTGATTCTCTCACTTGTGAAATATTAATTGAACACTCTACTCTGTGCTAGACGCTTGGGATAGAATTGTGAACAATACATAGTCCATGCCACATTCTAATGGGAGAGAATTACAAAGGAACAAGTTGTTAAGATTCAGGGTGACAAAGGGGATTAACAGGGTGCTAAGAGATAACACTGGATATGAGCATTCAGAAAAGGCTTCCTAGAAGATGTGATGTCTAGGTTAATAAGTTAGCCAGACAAAAATAAGTGAAGATGAATAGTTCTATGTAGAAGGAACATCATATATAAAAGATTGAAAATGAAAAAGGATATGGCATATTTGTGGAAATACACGTATATTGGTGGGTATTGTGTGGGTGTCTAGGAGTCTGTACATTTCCTTCAGATTGTCCAATTAGTTGGGATATAAATTTTCATAGTATTAGCTGGTAATTGTTTGTATTTCTGTGATGTTGGTTGTGATCTGTCCTCTTTCATTCATGATTTTATCTATTTGGGTCCTCTCCCTTTTTGAGAAGTCTGTCTAAGGGTTTATCAATTTTGTTTATTTTCCAAAAAACCAGCTCATAGACTCATTGATCTGTTCTGTTCTACTGGTTGTTTTGGGTTTTTTGATGGGGGGGGAGATTCTATATTGTTTATTTCTTCTATAATCTTTATTATTTCTCTTCTTCTACTGGCTTTGGGGTTTCTTTGCTTTTGTGCTTCTAGTTTTGTAGTTCCTTTAGGTGTGCTGCTAGATTTTGTGTTTGGATTTTTTTTGTTTCTCGAGAAAGGCCTGGATTGCAATGTATTTTATAATTAGGACTGCCTTTGCTGCATCCAAAAGGGTTTGGGCTGTCGTGTTTTCATTTTCATTTGCTTCCATGTATTTTTTTATTTCTTCTTTAATTGCCTGGTTGACCATTTCATTCTTTAGTAGAATCTTTAACATCCATGCACTTGGAGGGGTTCCAAATTTCACTACCAAAGCTCAAATGGGAAGAAATAGAAAATTTGAACAGACACATAACCAGCAAAAAAATTGAATCAGTTATCAATAATCTCCCAGCAAATAAGAGTCCTGGTACAGATGGCTTCCCAGGAAAATTCTACCAGATATTTAAAGCAGAGTTAATACCTGTCCTTCTCAAGCTGTTCCAAAAATTAGAAATGTAAAGAAAGCTTCCAGACTCATTCTATGAAGCCAACATTACCTTCATTCCTAAACCAGACAGAGACCCCCCCCAAAAAAGGAGTATTACAGGTTAATATTCTGGATGAATATGGATGCAAAAATTCTCAACAAGATACTAGCAAATCACCCTGAACAGTATATCAAAAAGTTATTCACCACAACCAAGTTGGATTCATTCCTGGGCTGCAGGGCTGGTTCAATATTCACAAAGAAATTAATGTAACATATTACATTAATAGAAGAAAGGACAGGGACCATATGGTCCTGTCAAAAGATGAAGAAAAAAACATTTAACAAAATACAGTATCCTTTCTTAAAAAAAACCTTCAAGAAAGCTGGGATAGAAGGAACATACCTTAACATCATAACAGACATATATGAAAAGCACACAGCTAATATCATCCTCAACAGGGAAAAAACAGAGAGCTTTCTCTCTGAGATCAGGAAGATGGCAAGGATGTCTACTTTCACCACTGTTGTTTAACATAGTGTTGGAAGTCCTAGCTTCAGCTATCAGATAACAAAATGAAATAAAGACATCCAAATTGGCCAAGAAGAAGTAAAACTTTCACTTTTCACAGATAACATAATCTACATGGAAAACACAGAAGACTTCATCCACCAAAAAGTTGCTAAAACTGGTACAAGAATTCAGCAACATTGCGGGATACAAAATCAACGTACAGAAATCAGCTGCATTTCTAACACCAATAATGAAGCAACAGAAAGAGAAATCAAAAAATCAGTCCCATTCGCAATTGCACCAAAACCCATAAAATGCCTAGGAATAAACCTAACCAAAGATGTAAAGGATCTGTGTGCTGAACACTGTAGAAAACTTATGATGGAAACTGAAGAAGACACCAAAAAACGCAAAAACATTCCATGCTCATGGATTAAAAGAATGAATATTGTTAAAATGTCAATACTACCCAAACCAGTCTACTCATTCAATGCAACCCCAATAAAATTGCACCAGTACTCTTCTCAAAGCTAGAACGAACAATCCTAAAACTTTTATGGAACCACAAAAGACCCTGAATAGCCAAAGTTACGTGGAAAAAGGAAACCAAAGTGGGAGGCATCACAATCTTGCACTTTAGCCTCTACTACAAGGCTGTAATAATCAAGACAATATGGTACTGGCACAATAACAGACACATAGACCAATAGAATAGAATACACAACCCAGAATTAGACCCACAAATGTTTAGACAACTGATCTTTGAGAAAGCAGGAAAGAGGATCCAATGGAAAAAAGACAGCCTCTTTAGCAAATGGTGCTGGCAGAACTGGACAGCAATATGCAGAAGAATGAAACTGGGCCACTTTCTTACACCATACACAAAGTTAAACTCAAAATAGATGAAATATCTAAATGTGAGATAGGAAACCATCAAAACCCTAGAGGAGAAAGCAGGAAACAACCTCTATGGCCTCAGCCACAGCATTTTTCTTGCTCCACATGTCTCCAAAGGCAAGGGAAATAAAAGCAAAAATGAACTATTGGGACCTCATCAAAATTAAAAGCTTCTGCACTGCAAAGGAAACAATCAACAAAACTAAAAGGCAAGTGATGGAATTGGATAAACTATTTGCAAATGACATATCGGATAAAGGGTTAGTATCCAAAATCTAGAAAGAACTTACCAAATTCAACACCTGGAAAACAAATAATCCCATGATGAAATGGGCAGAAAACATGAATAGACACTTTCCAAAGAATTCCTCCAGATGGCCAACAGACACATAAAAAATGCTCAACATAACCCATCATCAGGGAAGTATAAATCAAAACCACACTGAGATACCACCTCACACTGGTTGGAGTAGGTAAAATTAACAACTCAGGGAACAACAGATGTTGGTGAGGATGTGGAGAAATGGGAACCCTCTTGCACTGTTGGTGAGAATGCAAACTGGGGCAGCCACTCTGGAAAACAGTGTGGAGGAGCCTCAAAAAATTAAAAATAGAACTACCCAATGACCCAGCAACAGTGCTACTAGTGATTTATACAAAGGATATAGGAGTGCTGATTCATAGGGGCACACATACCCCAATGTTTATAACAGTGCATTCAACAATAGCAAAACTATGGAAAGAGCTCAAATTTCCATAAACTGATGAATGTATATAGAAGATGTGGTTTATATATACAATGGAATAGTACTTGGTAATAAGAAAGAATGAAATCCTAACGTTTGCAACAATGCAGATGGAACTGGAGGATATTATGCTAAGTAAAATAAGTCAGTCAGAGAAAGACCGATATAATATGTTTTCACTGATATGTGGAACTTGAGGAGCTTAACAGAAGACCATGGGGAAAGAGAAGGGGGGAAATAGTTTCAAACAGAGAGGGGGGTTAACCATAAGAGACTCTTAAATACAGAGAACAAATTGAGGGTGGTTCGGGGGGCAAGGAAAGAGGGAAATGGGGGATGGCCATTGAGGAGGCTCATGTTGGGATGACCGCTGGGTGTTGTATGTAAGTGATGAATCATGGGAACCTACCCCCAATACCAAGAGCACACTGTATACACACTCTATGTTAACTAACTTGACAATAAATTTTAGAAAAATAATAATATTAATAATAATAATAGTAATAAAAAAACAAGTAGTTCAGTTGGGAGGGATAGATGTGTGAATGCCAGATAATGGATTAAGATGTTTGACCTTTTTCAGAAGACAATGGGAAGCCACTGAAGAGTTTTAAGTTACCGAGTAACATGAATCAATTTTTAAAATTTTAAATGTTTACTTTAGCTACAGTTTGGGTACTAGATTAGAGGAAGCAAGACTGAAGACAAGGAGTAGAGTTGGGTGACTGGGTTAGTGACCCAGGTGAAAGAAAATGAAAGCCTAGTCTAAGACAGTGGCCATATCAATGGAGAGAAGATGGACTTAATAGAGATTTAGAAATGGCATTGATAGGACATTGTGAATGTTTGGAGAGAGAAAGAAGAATCAAGGATAATGCTCAATTTCCTAGCGTGGACAATAGGAGAGATGGTGGCTGTGCCACCTCATTTAGTAGTCCCTGCTTGGCTAAATACTAGCTTTTAAATCTTATTCAGTTTCCTCATTTGTAAAATGAGGAATTTGGACTAGAGTATTGCTTGTCAATAGGAGAGATTTTGTCCCTTGCCCCGGGTACATTTGGCAATCTCTGGA
The DNA here is from genome assembly GCF_006229205.1 of Suricata suricatta. NCBI lineage: Eukaryota > Metazoa > Chordata > Mammalia > Carnivora > Herpestidae > Suricata > Suricata suricatta. The sequence goes on from NC_043717.1 coordinate 77,003,924, forward strand.
CATATTTCAATTGTCACATCCAAAGAAAAGGGGTGCTACTGGCATTTGGTGAATAGAAGTTAGAGATGCTGCTAAAGATCCTACAATGCACAAGAGAGCCCTTTCTTGCCAATGAAGAATTATCTGGTTCAAAAAGTCAGTAGTGCTAAAGTGAAACCCAGGGCTAGACAATATAAAGGACTTAGATTAAACTCAGAGGTCTCTTTAAAGCTTATGAGTTTACAGCATCAGGGAAATACAGATCAAAACCACAATGAAATACCACCTCACACAGGTCAGAGTGGCTAAAATGAACAAAGCAAGAGACTACAATTGTTGGAGAGGGTGTGGAGAGATGGGCACCCTCCTACACTGTTGGTGGGAATGTAAACTGGTGCAGCCACTCTGGAAAACAGTATGGAGGTTCCTCAAAAAACTA
>NC_043717.1:77004441-77010507 GCF_006229205.1 Suricata suricatta
TGTACCCCAATGTTCATAGCAGCACTTTCTACAATAGCCAAATCATGGAAAGAGCCTAAATGTCCATCACCTGATGAATGGATTGAGAAGATGTGGTATATATATATATATATATATATATACAATGGAGTACTACCTGGCAATGAGGAAGAATGAAATCTGGCCATTTGTAGGAAAGTGGATGGACCTCGAGGGTGTCACGCTAAGCCAAATAAGTCAGGTGGAGAAGGATAGATACCATATGATTGCACTCATAGGTCTAACAGGAGAACAGCAGAAACCTAATGGAGGACCAGGGGGAGGGGAAGAGGGAAAGAGAGTTGGGGAGAGAGAGGGACGCAAAACTTGAGAGACTATTGAATACTGAAAACGAACTGAGGGCTGAAGAGGGAAGGGGCAGGGGAAGGGGGCATGATGTTCATGAAGAGGGGCACTTGTGGGGAAGAGCACTGGGTGTTATATGGAAACCAACTCGGTAATAAACTATTAAGAAAAAAATAAAGTTTATGAGTTTACAAGCTACAGTGGTTATGCACATTTTGATTCTTTAAGGGATCAGCTTTAGTAACCTAGAATACTCTCTTTTGTGGACCAGCTGGATAAATGAACCATCACTAGAATTATTGGACTATTAATAACCATACATTGGTGTATGTGATCTCAATAACCTAAGCCAATTTTCGAGTTTTGGGGTGAATAATGTGCTGCATGTATTCAGAGTATATGTGCACATAGGATTTAGAGTGTATCTGCAAATTTATTCTAATCTTTTAGAGACCCAGAATGCCTGTTGCCCATGTTCTGTTTGCCCCACATTCAGTGTACCCACTTGCACTTTAGAGTAAAGGAACAAGAAAGAAATGATGGGGCTGTGATAGCACTTACCTAAGCTGTGTGTTTCTTAAAATTGTCCTTGGTGCCAGAAAACCTGTTTGTGAAGACTTAGGCTCCATGTATGGGACCACCGGTAGAGTCCCCACAGAGTATCTACCCCAAGCCAAGATATTGTATAAGTTTTTGGCTTTAAGGTATATTTTAAATTGTGATAGAAAATACTCTCCCCATTCTGTATTAAGGGGCATCCTTCCTGAAGAGGTGTCTCCCACTGTCAGGCCTGGATTATTCAGGAGCTTCCTCATAGAAGGATAATAAAACTCTGGCCATCTGTGTAAGCCAATGGAGCTCCCACTCAGAGTCTTCCACAGCCACCTAGATAGTAGAGTCCTTACATCAGGTCTTCACAGTACACCTTTGGCATTCAGTAAATAAATGGTTATTGAATGAATGAATGAATGAATGAATGAATGAGGTCCTTAAATTTTGCGTGGCACAGAGTACTCCTGAGTTTGTTGGAAGGGAAAAAGGAGAAAGACAAACCTACTTTTTATTAGTAAATATTTTCTGAGTGCCCACTATGTAGGAACACTGTTCAAAGTACTTAGGAATTTTCAAATCTGACTGCTATAGATTGACTTTTGTGTCCCTCCCCACCCATCCCCACATAAATTTCTATGTAGCACTTAATCCTCCAATGTGATGGTATTAGGAAGTGGGGCCTCTGAGAGATGCTTGGGTCATGAAAATAGAGCCTTATGAATAAGAGTAGTGCCCTAATTATTTATTTATTTATTTATAAATTCACATCCAAGATAGTTAGCATATAGTGCAACATCGATTTCAGAAGTAGATTCCTTAATGCCCTTTACCCATTTAACCCATCCTCCCTCCCACAGCTCCTCCAGCAACCATCTGTTTGTTCTCTGTATTTAAGAGTCTCCTCAGTTTTGTCCCTCTCCCTGTTTTTACATTATTTTTGTTTCCCTTCCCTTATGTTCATCTATTTTGTATCTTAAATTCCTCATATGAGCGAAGTCATTTGATATTTGTCTTTCTCTGACTGACTAGTTTCACTTAGCATAATACCCTCTACTTCCATACACATAGTTGCAAATGGCAAGATTTCATTCTTTTTGTTTGCTGAGTAATATTCCATTGTACATATATACCATATGTTCTTTATCCATTCATTCATCGGCGGACATTTGGGCTCCTTCCATACTTTGGCTACTGTTGATAGCACTGCTATAAACATTGGGGTGCATGTGCCCCTTCAAAACAGCACACCTGTATCCCTTGGATAAATACCTAGTAATGCAATTGCTGGGTCATAGGCTAGTTCTATTTTTAATTTCTTGAGGAACTTCCATACTGTTTTGTAGAGTAGCCTAACCAGTTTGTATTCCCACCAGCAGGGCAAAAGAGATCCTCTTTCTCTGCATCCTCGCCAACATCTGTTGTTGCCTGAGTTGTTAATTTTACTCGCTTTGACCAGTGTGAGGTGATATCTCATTGTGGTTGTGATTTGTATTTCCCTGATGATGAGATATGTTGAGCATTTTTTCATGTGTCTGCTGGCCATCTGGATGTCTTTGGAGAAGACATGTCTTTTGCCCATTTCTTCACTGGATTATTTGTTTTTTGGGTGTTGCGTTTGATAAGTTCTTTGTAGATTTTGGATACTAACCCTTTATCTGATGTGTCATTTGCAAATATCTTATCCCATTCCATCAGTTGTCTTTTAGTTTTGCTGATTATTTCCTTTGCTGCCCAGAAGCTTTTTATTTTGATGAGGTCCCAATAGTTCACTTTTGCTTTTTTTCCCCCTTGCCTTCAGAGACGTGTTGAGTAAGAAGTTGATGTAGCTGAGGTCAAAGAGGTTTTTGCCTGCTTTCTCTTCTATGATTTTGATGGCTTCCTGTACTACATTTAGGTCTTTCATCCATTTTGAGTTTAATTTTGTGTATGGTATAAGAAAGTGGTCCAGTTTCATTTTTCTCCATCTTGCTGTCCAGTTTTCCCAGCACCATTTGCAGAAGAGACTGTCTATTCCTTTGGATAGAACTTCTGCTTTGTGAAAGATTAGTTTGCCATATGTTTGTGGGTCCATTTCTGGGTTCTCTATTCTATCCCATTGATCTGAGTGTCTGTTTTTGTGTCAGTACCATACTGTCTTGATGATTAGAGCTTTGTAATATGGCATAATGTCTGTGATTGTGATGCCTCCAGCTTTGGTTTTCTTTTTTCAGGATTGCTTTGGCTATTTGGGGTCTTTTCTGGTTCCATATAAACTTTAGGATTGTTTGTTCTAGCTCTGTGAGGAATTCTGGTGTTATTTTGATAGGGTTTGTGAGATTAGTGCCCTTATTAAAGAAGCCTCAGAAAGCTCCCTAACTCCTTCTACCATGATAGGACACAGCAAAAATTCAACTCTCTATGAAGCAGGGGGTAGGCTTTCAGCAGATATTGAATCCACAGGGCACTTTATCTTGGATTTCTAAGGTTCCAGAACTGATAAATAAATATTTGTTGCTAGTCTATGCTATTTCTGTCATAGCAGCGCAAACAAACTAAGACACTGATTTATGCTTTAATACCATCCCTCTGGCTAGAAGTGGAAGACTGCCTAGAATTCTATTGCAGCAAGCAAAAGCAAGTAATAACAATGGTCAATAACAGCATGGCAGCACTAAGAACATAGGTGGGTTCTGGATATATTTTGAATGTAGAGCCAACAGGTTTCCTAGTGAGTTGGCATGCCTGTAAGAGAAGAGAGGACTCAAGTGTGACTCCAGAGTTTTCAACCAGAGCAATAGGAAGTATGGAGTTGCAGACCATGATGAGGAACACTGTGCATGGATTGAGATTCAGTTTTGGACATAGTAAAGAGATGCATATTAGATAGCCAAGTAATAGTTTCAAGAGGCAATTGGTTGTATAACAAGTCATATTTGTAGAGAAGTGTAGGGTAAGGATATAAAATCCATGAGACTCATTGAGATTATCAAATAAGGGTGTAAAAATTGAGAAAAAACTAAACAAGATTTGGATCTAATATTAATAGACCTTTCTAGTTTGACTGGGGACTAATTCGGCCTGCTTTTTGTGGGGTGAGAATTGCAGTGGCTAACCTCCCTGCAGCAGTCTTGAGAAAGGGGTTTGGAAAGTTAAGAACCTAAACTCTCTAGCCAGTGTCCCATTGTGTATTCCTCTCATGGCAACTACAGCTAAATTTTCCATGTGATATTTAAACTTCAAGAGGTTACTTGGTTATAAATATTTATAATTTCCTTCCAGGCTAATATAATGATTATTAATCCTAGCTGAATAAGAATACATTTTTACTGGGGTGAGGAAATTATTTTCTCTGTATAACTCACATGGAAATATTTTGAAAAGCAGTTTGAAATGCAAGCTGCCACCTGTTTGTTGGTTTGCTTTATACAAGAGAAGGGAAGCCACCATTGTCCCAAATTCTGAGAAGAGCATGCTTCTCCCCTGCTCCACATATCTTCAACTTGTTGTTTGCGAACTGAAAGTCTCACATAGTAGGTGTTACCTTAGGTAGAAGAGTCACTCCCAATGCTGTTGTGCATGTTTATCATCATTTTAAAAGACATTTCTCTTGCTTTTGAGGGCACTTTGCTTCCCTTAACTCTTCTTAGGGTACAGATACAGTGATGAGAGCCTTGATTTCTAAGGAAAGAACAGAAAAAAGAGAATCAGTAAATACTGGACTGAATCATCATTCCAAGGTCACTGTGTTCCCTTCTCTGCCTCTCAGATAGGACTGTATCCAGAATTGGTACTAATTCTCTTGAAACTGTTTATGGATATTTCACATAATAATCAGAGTAAATCAATCTTGATTTCTATGTTTTATGGCTCTGGTGACAATGATAATTCACACAGCAAGGTTCTTGGTGCAGAAGCACACATGCTAAGATAACAGTCTTGTAACAGGATGTATGTACCCTTGCAGGTGCATGAAGAGTTTCTGTAAGAAAACACAGCTTTAAGAAACTCAGCTGCCAGATTCTCAATTTTTTTGTGTATTTAAAAAAATAGATCTGTAATTGGAATGCCATTCTAGTTCTTCTTTATACCTCTTCTTTCAAAGTCCTTCTCCTGCTCTACAAAGAAAGGCATAGCTCTCATCCCTCCAGAATTACTATGATGTAGTCCATCCTCTGTCTATTGCTAAAGAATTAAACTTTCTGGACACAAGGGCCTAGTCAGGGTAACATAAACAGAGAAACATAGTATGAAGTGCCTTTTGTAAGTTCTGTATTTACTATTAGCCAATACCTTATCTAGTTCTTGCTGTTGATTTCCACAAAGTACATTAAACTGAAGTCTTAAAAGCATAACATCTCCTTATATATACAAGTAGGATGAAATGTTCTGCAAATGTGCAATCTGGCATGTAATAACTTGAACCTTAGAATATCAGCTTCATTTCATTAGAGTTAATTTCTCCCTTTCATATATGTGCTATTTCTGTCAAATTGTTTTCAACCATGACATGAAATTATTGACCTATCTTTGTATAGTAATTGTCAAATGTCCATCTCTCTATTCATCTGACACACCATTAATTTTTTTCTTTTTTATAATAGTTTACTGTCAAATTAGTTTCCATATAACAGTGCTTCTCCCCACAAGTGCCCCCCACCATGACCATCACCCCCTCCCTCTCTCCCCCTCCCCTTTCAGTCCATGGTTCGTCTCCAGTATTCAGTAGTCTCCCTTGATCTGTGTCCCTCACTCTTCCCCGCTCTCTTTCCCCCTTCCTCTCCCCATGGTCCCCTGCCAGGTCTCTCCTGTTAGACCTATGAATGCAAACATATGGTATCTATCCTTCTCTGCCTGACTTATTTCGCTTAGCATGACACCCTCAAGGTCCATTCACTTTCCTACAAAGGACCATATATCATTCTTTCTCATTGCCATATAGTACTCCATTGTATATATATATACCACATCGTCTTGATTCATTCATCAGTTGATGGACATTTAGGCTCTTTCCATGATTTGGCTATTGTTGAAAGTGCTGCTATGAACATTGGGGTACCTGTGCACCTATGCATCAGCACTTCTGTATCTCTTGGGTATATCCCTAGCAGTGTTATTGCTGGGTCATAGGGGAGTTTTATTATTAATTTTTTGAGGAACCTCCACTCTGTTTTCAAGAACAGCTGCAACAGTTTACATTGCCACCAACAGTGT
>NC_043717.1:77010607-77086661 GCF_006229205.1 Suricata suricatta
TTTTTGTTCTTGATTCCCTTGCCTCTGGGGATGTGTCGAGGAAGAAATTGCTACAATTAAGGTCTAGGAGGCTATTTCCTGCTTTTTCCTCAAGGATTTTTATGGTTTCCTGTCTCACATTCAGATCCTTTATCCAGTTTGAGTTTATTTTTGTGAATGGATGACACACCATTTAAAGGCACTTTCAAACCATCTATGTGAGAAATTGAAAATCAGCATTAAATATTTAGATCCTAATTCACAGCCTATGGAGAAAAACATAATATACACACTTTTCAATTGTATGTTTTTTCTTCAATTTTTCTAATTTCAGGTCCATAGAAAACGTATCTCTAAGTGAAGGATAGATTCATCTAACTAGTCAAAGTTAAAAACATTTCCAGCACTACAGAAGGCCCCTTACGTTTTCTAATTACTATGTCATTCTTCTTTCCTACAGGTAAACACTCTCCTGACTTCTAACAGCATAGATTTCTCAAATCTTTATTTAATTTGAATTATACAGCATATATTCTAGTGTGTCTGGTTTCTTTTCATTCAACATCATATTTGAGAGATCCATCCATGTTGTTTAGTATGGCAGTACTCATTTATTTCCACTGCTATATAATATTCTACTGTATGAAATAGCATATCATGATGTATTCTGTTATTTCTTAATTTATTCATTATTTATTTATTCATCATTTCTACTGTTGATGAACATTAGAGTTGTTTCCAGTTTGGGGCTATTACAAACAATGCTACTACACTTGAATCTTGATAGTAAGAGGATTTTCTACTCCTCCACCAAAGATAGATGAAGATTTCTTCTACTCCTCTCCCAGAAACAATGGATTTTTGCCTGGGCCTTAAAGAAAAAAAAATTTGTTGCCCCACCACCAACAGCTTAACCCTTACTTTGTAGGGGAGAAACATGCTGGAAAGCAACTGTGACTCTTACATGTCAAATAGCAGCTAATCACATAATGTACCCCCCCAGGTATGGAAGTTCTTTCAATCTCCTACCCTGGCCTCCAATCTTCTTTACAACACTGGAAACCTTTATTAATCTATTTGTCTGTCCTTATGTCAATACCACACTGCCTTGATTAGTATAGTTGTATAGCAAATTTTGAAATCAGGTGTGTAAGTCATCCAAATTTGTTCTTCTTTAAGATGTTCTTGGTTGTTCTTGATTCTTTGTACTTCCATATATATTTTGGAATTAGATTGTCATTTTGTCTACAAAAAATATCTATTGCAATTTTCATTGATTTGTAAATCAATTTTGGAATGACTGACATTTTTACAGCTTGAGTTTTCCAATCCGCAAACATGGAGTATCCCTCAATTTATTTAAGTCATTTGAATTTTATCTTCAAATTTTTCTGAAGTTTTCTGTGTAGAAATCTTGCATATTTTCTGCTAAATTTATTCCTAGGTGAAGTGAAAACTGTGGTGTGCTACCTGTATCTTCTCCTTCAGGGCTAAGGAAATAATTCCACTAGCTGCTGGGAGTCCTGGACACTGAGGGCTTTTGGGTAAGTCTTTTCCCAAAAATTTCCCTCAGCTGAAAAGAAATCCCTAGCCATAAGTCTTACTCCCCTCCCACTGACTGATTGATTCAGAATGAAAGGCCTTGTTCTCTTGCCACAAGAGTAGGATTGTCAGATAAAATAACAGACACCCAGTTAAATGTGAATTTCAGATAAATAAAATTTCTTCTACTAGTGTTTAAATGTACTTATACTAAAAAAAAATCCCCTCTTTAGTTTAGCAGCTTATTTTTTATCTGTTTTATTTTTGTTTTGTTTTTAACTAATTCTGTCATTGGTACTCAAGGGTAGACAATTGTGAAGTGCCATTCCACCTTCAGAGAGTCCTTTGGGTTTGAATGAGGCTGTGCTGCTATTGCATTGCACTTCAACTCCTTCCTTTGCATAATTCTACTTGCAATCCCAACAAGTGCTGACCCTAATGGTACTCTCCAATAATTTTACAGCATATAAATCTTTGTTTCAGAGTCTGTTATCAAAGCTTTTTTGTACCAGGAGTTGTCAGAGGATGCAGACTAAATATAAAACTTTGGATCTGAATCACCCACTGGGCATCTGACAATTAGAACCCCATCACTTGTAGTAGGTAGAGCTCCTGGCTATGCTCTAGTGGTGAAATTGTTAAAACGTTCAACTGTGGTGAACTAGGATGGGATTCTAGTCAAAGAGAATGCATTGGTTACTGGGTGGTATAATATAGAACTTTGGGGGGTTTTGAGAGAAATGCTAATTATAAGAAAAATGGAATAAGATGGCTCTTCCTGAATGCCATCAGTGCATTGAAGAAAGATGACGAATGGCTGAAGGAGATTAACTACAGCTGAAGATAAGGTGTGAAAGTCAAAGGGTATATTTGGCAGCATATAAAAACACCTCCTGCAGAGGAAAGAACAAAACTGAGGGTCAGACTCAGGACTTAATCATATGAATAGCAGTGTTCCAGAGAAGGTTGATTTCTCAGCAACAGAAAATCTTTTATGCCAAATTTGGATCCCTAAATATGTAGGAGTCCTGGGACTTGTAATGGGGACAACAGGGTCAGATAACTAAAAATCCTTGGAACCCCAGTTTTCCCTGAACCATCTAGGCCTGTGGAAGTGGTCTACTTCTCCCTGTTGAAAACTGGCATTCCTCCCTTGCTTGAAGATGATGCAGAGGACTCTGCCTTAAAAAGAAACATATAATTCCTTCATAGTCTACTCCTATCTCCCCTCCTGGTACAAGGCCAGAAACTAGTGCCAAGTAACAACATAAACTGAAGCTGCTAATAAAGAAAAGCAACTATATCACAAAACAGGTACAGGAACTGGCAAACAGGAGCCAGGAAAGTATGTGTGGGACTGACTCATGAAGGTGTTGGATCAAGGTGGAGGAGAAGGGGAAATAGAAGATTGAATAAAAGAGTATACTGATATGGAAGCGTTCTCCATTGATCCAGGCCCTACCATCCCTGAAAAGGACCTTGAGAAGCAGTGCTTAATAAGCTGCTAGGATGGCTCTTACAAACTTAGAGAAAGTGATAGATTATGCTAAGCGAAGTAGATATACCAGAACTGTCATAGGAGAAGTAAAAAAAAAGAGATCAATGGCTCAGAGAAGTGAGCATGTTAGAGGGGGAATACTACATAAGGCTTGGAAACTCACTGGCTGATTATGTTTTGTGAGAGGACTCAGAGGCACTCACAGCAGTAAGAAATGTGCTGGTGAGGAGGTGGACTAGCATTGTTGAAAAGCTTAGGAGGGGCTGTATTGGGGTTTAGGATAATGGTTGAAAATGCTGTTACAGGGGTCCCTGGGTGGCTCAGTTGGTTAAGCGGCCAACTTCAGCTCAGGTCATGATCTAAGTTCCTAGGTCTGATCCCTGTGTCGGCTCTATGCTGAGAGCTCGGAGCCTGGAGCCTGCTTCTGATTCTGTGTCTCCCTCTCTGTCTGACCCTCCCTCGCTCACACTCTGTGTCTCTCTCTCTTTCAAAAATAAATAAACAGGGGCGCCTGGGTGGCTCAGTCGGTTAAAGCATCCGGCTTCGGCTCAGGTCAGATCTCACGGTTCGTGGGTTCGAGCCCCGCGTCGGGCTCTGTGCTGACAGCTAGCTCAGAGCCTGGAGCCTGTTTCGGATTCTGTGTCTCCCTCTCTCTCTGACCCTCCCTTGCTCCAGCTGTCTCTCTCTGTCTCTCAAAAATAAAAAAAAATAAAAAGCAACAAAAATAAATAAACATTAAAAATTAAAGAAAAAGAAAATGCTGTTACAAAATTAAGCTCACTGATACCCATGGAGAGGAGATAATTCTGAAATAATGGAGGCCAGTTGATGGTGCTTCACCTTCAGAAACAAGTAATGGTTAATAACACAGAGCATCGCTAGAAGCAAAACAATTTGGTAGTCAAAAATGATATTTCCCAATCTATACCATGAGTCAGTAAGCTATAACTCATGAACTATTTTTAAAAATAGTTTTAAACGTTTATTTATTTTTGAGAGGAAGAGAGCATCAGCAAGAGAGGGACAGAGAGAGGGAGGGAGACAATCCCAAGTAGGCTCCATGCTTTGTGCAGAGCCAGATGTGGGGCTGGACCTCACAGCTGTGAGATCATGACCTGAGCTTAAATCAAGAGTTGATTCTTTACTGACTGAGCCACCCAGGTGCCCAATAATCTACTTTTTATAAATCAAGTTTTTATTGGAATACAGCCATGCCTATTTATTTTCATGTTTTCTATGGTTGCTTTCACACTGTAATAACACAACTGAGTAATTGTGACAGAGACCAAATGACTAGCAAGTCTAAATTATTTGAATAAAAAAATTGCCAAACTCAGACTTACATAATAAAGAGAAATTAAAGATGGATAATCAGGAGACTAAGCACAATAACACCAAAAAATCACATTCCCTTGCTCAATTTCAAGATGGGACATGAATCAATTTTTAGGCCTCAAATATTTGCGATACCATAGCAAATATATACAGTATGTATTTTCTCAGTCTTTTCTTACAGCATTGGCTCAACCAGGAGGGATTTTTACCTTACAGGGTATATTTGGCAATGCTTGGATACATTTTTGATTGTCATGTTTGGAGGGATACTACTATCATCTAGTGAGTAGAAGCCAAGAATGCTGCCAAACATCTTCTGCTGTACAGGACACCCTCCACAGAAAAGAATTATTCAGCCCTAAATCTCAATAGTATAATGTTGAGAAACCCTACCCCAAGGTTACCCATGGTCATTTACCCAGATAGCTATAAACTGGGGAAAAGGGAACACCAAAATATTTCAAGAACTGTTGAATCTGAGTTGACATTAATATTCAAGGACTGGAATCATCATCACTGACCACCCCTTCTGAATGGGGAAGTATGGGATAAATGGAGTCCAAACTCAAAATCAATTTACAAGGAATCTGCAGTCCAAACCCATAGTTATTTCTCAAGTCCTCAAATATCTAATTGGAATGTGTATATTTAGTAGTTGGCAGGACCCTGCTCTAGTTATTTGGCCTATCACAGAAGAGCTATCATAATAAGGGAAGGCCCAGTGGAAGCTTTTCAAACTTTCCTCCAACAAACCCAGGCTAAGATTGTAGATAAAAAGTAATATTACAACTTAAGTAAAATGGCAGTGATTAGTGCCCTCCTTAAAAATCTTAAGGAGAGTGGACTTTGTCATATCTCCATTTAACTCACCAATTTGGTTCTTCAAAAAACCATACATTTACTGCAGGATAACAGTGAATTCAAGCAAATAAGCCTTAAGAGCAGAATTTCTATCTTTGCTAGAGCTGATTAACAAGACCCCAGATACTTGGTACATGGTCATTGATCTAGTAAATGAGTTTTTTTCTGTCTCTATCAAGAAGTAGGATCAAAAGCAGTTTGCATTTATTGAAACAGATAACAGACTACATATATTCTTGCCGCCAGCACTGTTAATTCAACTAATCTCTTTAAATAGTTTCAATAATTCCTAATTTTCTAAACATTCTACAAAGCATCAGATTGGTGCATTATATCAATGATGTCATGTGAACCAGATAAGATGAAAAATAAGCAATTGAAGGCATTAGTAAGAAATATGAGCATCAGAAGGTAGGAGATACGTCTTATAAAATTTCAGAAGTTCATGACATTATTAAAAATTTTGGGGATGATCTGGGGATCAGCAGGGGAGAGGGAGAAAGAGAATCTGAAGCAAGCTCCATGCTCAGTGAGGAACCTGACACAAGGCTCGATCCTATGACCCTGGGATCATGACCAGAACCAAAATCAAGAGTCGGATGCCCAACCAACTGAACTACTGAGACACTAAACAAGTATAATTAATTTAACCATACTTCTCATCACTAAAAAGAGAGAACACCACTTGGTAGGGGCATTGGAGGTAGCCTATTCCATATGTTGAAATACTATTTCATTGTGTTACCTGATGACATGAACGGCTGCCAGCTTTGAGTAGGACCCAGAGCAGGAAAAGGCTCTACAGCAAGTCGAGGCTACCATGTAAGTATCCCTGTTGCTTGAGATACATGACCCAGCAAACCTATGGTATTGCAGGTATTGTGGGTAAAAAAAAAAAAAGATGTCATGTAGAATTTATCACAAGTTTCAATAGGAGACTCACAGTGTAGACCAGTGTGTTCTGGAGCAAAGCCATGCCACTTTCAATGGAAAGTTACATACCATTTCAAAACCAGCCCCTGGCATGCTATTAAAGCAAATTAGAGTGCCTCACCATGGAACATCAAGTGGCTAATATGGGTAGAGTTGAGCTGTAAGAGATTGTGGACTGAGTTAAAAAGTTTAGTGAACCTAGCAGTAATTCACTAAGATGGAAGGGGTATAATTTGGGATTGGTCATCAGCAAGGCCAGAGGAAAACAAAAAAGCTGTATGAGTAGATGGACCAGATTTTCATGTCATCTATCACTATTGTATTTGTGTTTTTCCCTGAGCTCCCACTTACGGCCATACTGGTGATGGTGGTGGTGCAGGGGTATCTCTTATGACTGGGTTATTGATAAGGAAAAAGACCAAACTTGGTTCACAATCATGTCAGTTCACTATGTAGGTGCAAAGACAAAAGTGGACTTCTGGTACACTATAGGCTCACTCAAAAGACATTGAGCCTAGAGCTGGGCCAGCCAATGCTGAGACTCCGGGGTCTGAGTGGCAGGAGCTCAGCTGAGGCTGACGCTTTGTTTGCTAACTTCGAAAAGCTGCGGCTGCCTCTGCAGCTTTCAAAGCCACTCAACAAAACATGCCTTCGGGCACACATAGTTCCATTTGGTGTCATCTTTTGAAACTGCCTCAAGGCCAAGAAAAGACACAGAGTTGTGTCTATCAAGTGATCAGAGAATGTATTTACTTCATTCATCTACTGGACAACCATTGATGGACCACGTTTCCCTCCAGCAAGAATGGTGACTCACATTTGCTTCGAGTCTCTGAGGAACAGACACTTTAAGTATGCAGACTGCGGGGCTCCAAATGGTGCATGAACATTCTATAATCATTGTTTCACATCTTAGGTCAGAGGATGTTGGGCTGCTTAAGGAGAAGCTGGCCATTGTCTTTTCAAAGGCCTGGGTTACAACCATCTTGTGATTTTATCCATCAGGATTACTATCCGAGCCTCAGTTACATGAATAATGTAAAACTGGTGCGGCTACTTTTGTTTGTAATCACTTTTCTCCTGGCCAGCACTTCCTTTCCCAGTCTTTTCCCTTCTCTAGTCCAGTCTTCATTGCTCACTGCCTACAGGGGGTTTGGAATCAAGGGGACAGAACAAAAAGATTATTTGTGGAGCACAACTTTCCCCCCTTTATTCTCAACAGCATGGATCTGTATTGTGCTTCCCAGTTGTTATTTCTTTTAAAGTTCATTTTTTGAGAGAGAGAGTGAGCAGGGGAGGGAGAGAGAGGGAGAACCTCAAGCAGATGTGAGCAGGGGAGAGAGAGAGAGAGAGAGAGAATCTCAAGTCGATGTGAGGCTTGAACTCATGAACCACGAGATCACAACCTGAATCGAAATGAAGAATGGGATACCCAACACAGCTGAGCCACCCAACGTTGGCTCAGGTCATGATCTTGTAATGCCCAGAACGCAGTATCCTCAACGACCAGAGACCACCAGGGAGACCGAGGCACACATACAAAGGCAAAGGGCTTTATTACAGGCTCCGGCTCGGGCTCGGGCTCACAGACTCCACCAATGCAGTGGATCCATGCTGAGAGCCCCGAACAAGGGCTGAGTAGGATTTTTATGGGGTTTGGGAAGGGGGAGTTACAGGAAATTGTGACACAGGTACAGTGACCCAATCATAATGGTACAACAGTATTGGCAGCAACTTTAACCATACACATTGTTCAGAGCATTCGTTACTTTTGGTGGGACCCAATTACAACATTTAGGGTATCTTTGAAATTAACCAATTACAGAGCGAGTTCAGAGTCTTATTCGGTGACTATCGGGTTAACGTTAACATTAGGTAACAGGGTCCTATCTAACGTTTCTATCTATAGGCTTCACCTTTAGGAATGTGGGGAGAGGTAGCTGACCTTTCCTGATTGGATACCTCAAGGTGGTCTCTCCTGCCTCGGGTAATGTGTAACCGCCTGATAGTTCCGGAGAAACTGAACCTTAGACCTTCTAGTTCAGAGGGGAAACTTTAGCCTGTCATAGAGTCAGTTCGGTTTAGACTTGTGTCCTTACAATCTCAAGTTCCTGGGTTTGAGCCTGCATCAGCCTCTGTGCTGACCGCTAGCTCAGAGCCTGGAGCCTGCTTCCGATTCTGTGTGTCCCTCTCTCTCCGTCCATCCTCTGTTCATGCTCTGTTTCTCTCTGTCTCTCAAAAATAAATAAATTAAAAATAAATAAATAATCTCATTTAATACATGAACTGTAAGTGGGTCATTTTTTGCCCCTTAAAGTCAAGTTACATAACAGCAAATATAACAGAACTAAAAGGTATAAAAGCAAGTGTTGGACATAGATTATTTGGCTTTGAATCAGGTGATCTCTGTAATTCTTTGGAGGGGTAAAAAGCAGAGACTAACCACAAATTACACACTGTCGCCTCCTGAACAGGATGGGGGTTGCTCTAAAATCTCCCTCTACTCTGAAATCTATCTGTAGTTTTACAAGAGACTGTCTTCCAAACTGCCTGCTTTTTGTACTTTTCTTCCTCTTTCCCCATTTTTATTTTTTATTTCTTATTTATTTATTTATTTATCTATAAAAATAGTTTATTGTCAAATTGGTTTCCATATAACACCCAGTGCTTCTCCCCACAAGTGCCCCCCACCATGACCATCACCCCCCTCCGTCCCTCCCCCTCCCCCTTCAGTCCATGGTTCGTTTTCAGTATTCAATAGTCTCCCATGATCTGTGTCCCTCACTCTCCCCAACTCTCTTTCCCCCTTCCTCTCCCCATGGTCCCCTGTCAGGTCTCTCCTGTTAGACTCATGAATGCAAACATATGGTATCTACCCTTCTCTGCCTGACTTATTTCGCTTAGCATGACACCCTCAAGGTCCATCCACTTTCCTACAAATGGCCAGATTTCATTCTTCCTCATGGCCATATAGTACTCCGTTGTATATATATATACCACATCGTCTTGATCCACTCATCAGGTGATGGACATTTAGGCTCTTTCCATGACTTGGCTATTGTAGAAAGTGCCGTTATGAGCATTGGGGTACATGTGCTCCTATGCATCAGCATTTCTGTCTCTCCTGGGTAAATCCCTAGCAGTGCTATTGCTGGGTCATAGGGGAGTTCTATCGATAGTTTTTTGAGGAGCCTCCACACTGTTTTCCAGAGCGGCTGCACCAGTTTACATTGCCACCCACAGTGTAGGAGAGTGCCCGTCTCTCCACACCCTCGCCAGCATCTATATTCTCTTGATTTGTTTATTTTAACAACTCTGACCAGTGTGAGGTGGTATCTCAGTGTGGTTTTGATTTTGTGTTTCCCTGATGATGAGTGACACTGAGCATCGTTTCATGTGCCTGTAGGCCATCTGGATGTCCTATTTGGAGAAGTGTCTATTCAGGTCTTCTGCCCATTTCTTCACTGGATCATTCATTTTTCGTGTATGGAGTTTAGTGAGCTCCTTGTATATTTTGGATACTAGCCCTTTATCTGATATGCCATTTGCCACTATCTTTTCCCATTCTGTTGGTTGCCTTTTAGTTTTTTTTATTGTTTCCTTTGCTTTGCAGAAGCTTTTTATCTTGATGAGGTCCCAGTAGTTCTTTTTGTTCTTGATTCCCTTGCCTCTGGGGATGTGTCGAGGAAGAAATTGCTACAATTAAGGTCTAGGAGGCTATTTCCTGCTTTTTCCTCAAGGATTTTTATGGTTTCCTGTCTCACATTCAGATCCTTTATCCAGTTTGATTTTATTTTTGTAAACAGTGTCAGGAAATGGTCTAATTTCATTTTGCTACATGTTGCTGTCCAGTTCTCCCAACAGCACCTGTTGAAGATGCTGTCCTTTTTCCACTGGACCCTCTTTCCTGCTTTGTCAAAGATTAATTGGCCATATACTTGTGGGTCCAGTTCTCTGTTCCCTGTTCTATTTCATTGGTCCATGTGTCTGTTTTTGTGCCAATACCAGACTGTCTTGATGATGACAGCTTTGTAGTAGAGGCTAAAGTCTGGGAATGTGATGACCTCCGTTTTGGTTTTCTTCTTCAATATTACTTTGGCTATTCAGGGTTTTTTGTGGTTCTATATGAATTTTAAGATAGTTTGTTCTAGCTTTGAGAAGAATGCTGGTGCAACTTTGATGGGGATTGCATTGAATGTGTAAATCGCTTTGGGTAATAATGACATTTTAACAATGTTTATTCTTCCGATCCATGAGCACGGAATGTTTTTCCATTTCTTTGTGTCTTCTTCAATTTCCTTCATAAGTCATCTATACTTTTCAGCATACAGGTCTTTTACATCTTTGGTTAGGTTTATTCCTAGTTATTTTATGGTTTTTCGTGCAATTGTGAATGGGATCTGTTTCTGGCTTTCTCTTTCTGTTGCTTCATTTTTGGTGTATAAGAATGCAACTGATTTCTGTACATTGACTTTGTACCCTGCGACTTTAATGAATTCATTGATCAGTTCTAGAAGGCTTCTGGTGGAGTTGATTAGGTTTTCCATGTAGAGTATCATGTCTTCTGCAAAAAGGGAAAGTTTGACTTCTTCTTTGCCGATTCTGATGCCTTTTATTTCCTTTTGTTGTCTGATTGCTGATGCTAGAACTTCCATTACTATGTTAAACAACAGTGGTGAGAGTGGACATCCCTATCGTGTCTCTGATTTTAGGGGGAAAGCTCTCAGTTTTTCCCCATTGAGGATAATATTGGCTGTGGGCTTTTCATAAATGGCTTTTATGATGTTTCAGTAAGTTCCTTCTATCCCAACTTTCTAGAGGGTTTTTATTAAGAAGAGATGTTGTATTTTGTCAAATGCTTTTTCGGCATCTATCGATAGGATCATGATTTTTTTCTTTTGTTTTGTTGATGAGGTGTATCACATTAATTGATTTGTGAATATTGACCCAGCCTTGTAACCCAGGAATAAATTCCACTTGGTCATAATGGATAATACTTTTTAGATGCTGTTAAATTTGATTTGCGAGTATCTTGTTGAGTATTTCTGCATCTGTATTCATTAAGGATATTGGCCTGTAGTTCTTTTGTTGTTGTTGTTGTTGTTGTTGTTGGGTCTCTGCCTGGCTTAGGAATCAGAGTGATATGTGCTTCGTAGAATGAGTCCAGTAGGCTTCCTTCCATTTCTATTTTTTGGAATAGCTTGAAAAGGATTGGCGTTAACTCTGCTTTAAACGTCTGGTAGAATTCCCCTGGGAATCCATCCGGTCCTGGGCTTTTATTTGTTGGGAGATTTTTGATAACTGATTCAATTTCTTCACTGGTTATGGGTCTGTTCAGATTTTCTATCTCTTCCCGTTTGAATTTTGGTTGTGCATATGTGTTTAGAAATTTTTCCATTTCTTCTAGATTGTCCAGTTTGTTGGCATATAATTTTTCATGGTAATCTTTGATGATTGCTTGTATTTCTGAGGGATCTGTTGTAATAGATCCATTTTTCTTCATGAATTTGTATATTTGCATGTTTTCTGTTTTCTTTCTGAGGAGCCTTGCTAGAGGTTTATCAGTTTTGTTTATTTTTTCAAAATCCAACACTTGGTTTCATTGATCTGTTCCATTGTTTTTGTGGATTCTATCTTGTTTAATTCTGCTCTGATCTTTATTATTTCTTTTCTTTTGCTGGGTTTGGGGTGTTCTTGCTATTCTGTTTCTAATTTCCTTAGGTTCTCTGTTAGGTTTTGAGTTTGTGCTTTTTCTAGTTTCTTGAAATGGGCTTGTATTGCAATGAACTTTCCTCTTAAGATTGCCTTTGCTGTGTCCCAGAGAGTTTGAATTGCTGTATTCTCATTTTCATTCGTCTCCATATATTTTTTAATTTCCTCTCTAATTGCCTGATTGGCCCAATCATTTTTTAGTAGGGTAGTTTTTAACTTCCACATTTTTAGAGGTTTTCCAGACTTCTTCCTGTGGTTGATTTCGAGTTTCATAGCATTGTGATCTGAAAATGTGCATGGTATGATCTCAATTCTTTTGTATTTATGGAGGGCTGTTTTATGACCCAGCATGTGATCAGTCTTGGAGAATGTGCCATGTGCACTCCAGAAGAAAGTGAATTCCCTAGCGTCAGGATGCAGAGATCTAAATATATCTATCAATTCCATCTGCTCCAGTGTGCCACTCAGGTCTATTGTTTCTTTAGTGATTTTTTTTGTCTGACTGTCCTATCCATTGTTGTAAATTGAAGTCCCCTGCAACTAGCACATTCTTATGGATAAGATTGCTTCTATTCGTGATTAATTGTTTTATGTATCTAGGAGCTTCCGAATTCGGTGCATAAATGTTTATAATTGTTAGCTCTTCTTCATGTAGAGTCCCTGTAATTATTATATAGTGTCCTTCTTCATCTTTTGTTACTGCCTTTATTTTAAAGTCCAGTCTGTCTGATATAAGTATGGCTACTCCAGCTTTCTTTTGGCTTCCAGTCGCATGGTAGATATTTCTCCATCCCCTTACTTTCAATCTGAAGGTGTCTTCAGGTCTAAGGTGAGTCTCTTGTAGGCAGCAAATAGACGGGTTTTGGTTTTTGATCCTTTCTGCTACCCTGTGTTGTTTGACTAGAGCATTCAATCCATTGGCATTCAGTGTTATTATTGAAAAATATGGGTTTAGATTCATTGTGTTCCCTGTAGATGGCATGATTGTAGTGATGCCTCTGGTACCTTTATTCCTTGCCTCATTTCCCTCATAAAGTCCCTCTTAATATTTCTTGTAGAACTGGCTTGGTGGTGATGAATTCTCTCAACTTTTGTTTATTTGGAAAAACCTTTATCTCTCCTTCTATTTTGAATGACAGGCTCGATGGATAAAGAATTCTTGGTTGCATATTCTTTTTGTTCACCACATGGAAGATTTCCTGCCATTTCTTTTTGGCCTGCCAAGTTTCAGTAGATAAGTCTGTAATCACTCTGATAGGTTTCCCTTTGTATGTCAAGGCCCTTTTCACCCTAGCTGCTTTCAAAATTCTCTCTTTGTCTTTATATTTTGCCAGTTTCACTATGATATGTCGTGCTGAAGGTCAGTTTATGTTACGTCTTAGGGGAGTTCGGTATGTCTCCTGAATTTCAATGTGTTTCTCTTTCCCCAGATTGGGGAAATTTTCATGTACAATTTGGTCTAGCACGCCTTCAAGCACTCTGTCTTTGTCTTCCTCTTCAGGAACTCCTATGATATGGACATTGTTCCGTTTGATTGTATCACTCAGGTCTCTGATTCTCCTTTCGTGCTCCTGAATTATTTTCTCTCTCTTTTTCTCGGCCTCCTCTTTTGCTATAACTGTGCATTCTAATTCAATTATTCTCCTCTCTGCTTCTTCAATACGTGCACTGGCAGCCTCCATCTTATTATTCATCTCATTTATAGCCTTTTCTAACTTGTCACTGCTATTTTGAAGGTTCCTAGTCTTTGTATCAATATCTTCTCTGATAGCTTCCATATTTTTTCAAGCCCAGCAATTAATTTTATGACAATTGTTCTAAATTTTTGTTGGGTTATGTTGCTTGTGTCTGTTTTGAACAGTTCTGTAGCTGTGATTTCTTCCTGGAGTGTCTTTGGAGAAGAGTTCTTTTGTTTCATCATTTTGGCTAGCTTTCTGTCTCTTGTCCGTTTTAAAAGCTCGTTCTGCACTGTGCGATTATTAGTATTCCTCTATAGAGGGAGTCTTTTGAGTGTCTAAGGTCTGTCGTTTCAGGAGATGTTCTTTTAATGATGTCTCTTGTTTTCTCTTGTTATGCCTCTGATTAATTTATTTCCCTACTCAGCGATAATAGGGATTTTCCACTATGTGTGCTTTGGGTTGTTTCTTGAGGTAGCCCTGAAAAGGAAAACAGACAGACAAAGACACAGAGAACACAAGCACACAAATGTACTGATAAAGAAGCAAACCTAAGGGGGAAAGAATAAAAGGAACAGGAAAGAAAAGTGAGGGGAAAAGAAAAGAAAAAAAGGAGATAAACGAAAGAAAAAAAAGCAGGCAGGGATGCGGGGGACAGCAACAGTCAGAAATAAAGTACAGTCTGTGGGCTTAAAACCTGCATTGGGGTTTGGGGGAGATAAGAATGGAATAAAGGAAAAACTATGTGGATGGTAAGAGTTGATCTAAGCACAGCAGTGCCTAATTGTTGGTCTTTTCCAGATTCCAGGTGGAAACGGAGAAAAGAAGGAAATAGGAAGATAGTAAAAGGAAGACAGGGGACAAATTAAAAAGTAAAAATATTAAGAAGAAAACCACTTAAAGGTAATAAGCCATAGCACAGCAGCTCTCCAGAGCGGATGGGCGTGGCTTGGTGCAGGTGGGTCGGGTCTCGGGCTGTCTCTGAGGCCCCACCTTGGTGGATGCGGGGAGAAGAATGGTGAAGGGCACCCCAACCCCCCCTCAGACCATGCGTTGCCAGCCACTCTCTGGAGTCCAAACTTCTTGTGCCTCAGGCGGATCTAATTGTTTCTGTTTTTTAAGTTCTGCCTGGTTTCTAAGTCCTTGCCCGCACACTCAATATTGCCACCACAGTTAAAATCGCCTGCAGGAGGGAGGCTTTCTGGTCGGGATCGAATAGGGGGACTGTGAAGTCAGAGTTCTTCCCTGGCTCCGCCTGAAGTCGGTGGGCTCCCTGCCCAAGGGAGAACACCCCTGCTGAAGGGACAGATATCTCTCAGCGCTCAGTGGCCCTCAGTCCCGGGCTAAATCTCTCCTCTGCAGGGATTACGCTGTGAGTGATTGTCTCTACTTCTCTTCCCCTGTTCTGTCTCCTGCCTTGCCAGGCGGTGCCGCATGAGGCTGTGAAGGTCTGTGCGCCTCTGGACACCTGGCCACCCCGAGTGAGCAGCTGTCTGAGGAACTGTCCACCTCTGGGCTCACAGCCGCCCCACCCGGCTAGGATCGGTGCGCCTAGGGACAGGAGGGTTTCAGTGGGCCCAGTGGCAAGCCTCTGGGCGCTTTGTCTCCAGAGCCAGGGCTCCCTCACCTACAGTCTCCGGTCCCAGCTCGCACTAACTCACTCAGGCAACCGTGAGACTGCTGTTGATAAGGAGTCTGTCCGAACACCTCCATTCTTGGAGATCAGAGAGCTGTGGCTTTTTAATTCTTCTCAGTTTGATAATTGTGGGTGGTTGGAGGTAATGGGGCTCCTTACTTCTCCGCCATCTTGTCGTTCCCCCCTTTCCCATTTTTAAATTTAAAAAAATGTTATTCTCAAAAACTGAATAAGAGAGAAACATGAGAGATCTCTTAATTGTCCTCTTCACTTCCCACAGGCACATATGTATCATGCACACACTGTTGTTACTTGTTTTCAAATCCCTTCTGCTTGGGCTAGGCCCACAACACTCTGCTGCAAGTCTGGCTGTTTTGCACCCATCAAAATTTGGCCTAAATGTCACCTCAGAGAAGTCTTCTGTGACCGACTGACCTAAATATAAGTGCCCCGTCCCCCCATCTGGTTCAGGGTTTTTTAACCATGGCCCTCCTAATATTTGGGGTTGGATAATTCTTTATTGTGGGGGCTGTCCTGTGCATTGTTAAGCAGCATCACTGATCGCTAACCAACACTTGCCTGTAATACACTCCCCACCAAACTGTGATAATAAAAACATCTCTAGACATTGCCAGATGTCCTCCAGAGGGGATGGAAATGGTGTGGAAGAAGGGAGGAGGCAGGGATTACCTTTGGTTGAGAACCACAGATCTACGCTCAGCCATTTCTTTTCTTCTTCCATAGCCACAGTTTTTAATTCTTTTGCTTATTTGACTGTTAACTTGTTTATTTTCCTCTGATTCCCCTACTAAACTGTATGCTCATTATTAAATCTTTGTGCACTGAACACAATACCTCACACATCATAGGTACCCAAAAATATTTATTAAACAAAATAATGCATGAAAATGAGGCTGTAACAAGGTGTACCTGGCTGGCTCAGTCAGTAGAGCATGTGACTCCTGATCTCAGGGTCGTGAGTTTGAGCCCCACATTGGGTAGAGAGGAAAGAAAGAAAGAGAAACAAAAAGAAAGAAAGAAAGAAAGAAAGAAAGAAAGAAAGAAAGAAAGAAAGAAGAAAGGAAGGAAGGAAGGAAGGAAGGAAGGAAGAAAGAAAGAAAGAAAGAAAGAAAGAAAGAAAGAAAGAAAGAAAGAAAGAAAAATGGAGATTGTAAGAATCATTAATAAAAAGAACATAATCATTTATTGTATATAGCATACCAGGGAGTATGCAAACACTTCACCTATTTAGTCTTATTTATTCCTGAAAACAACCTTAAGAAGTACTCCTTGTTATTACCACATCTGACTGAGGAAGTTGTTGGAGTCTGGGGAAATGACATAATTTGTCCTGTCATTCTGACCCCTGGTCAGTGATCCAAACAATAATGATATTCTGCAATGCTTTTTTCATTTATGTAACAATTTGTTTAGAGATGAGTATTGAAGTAATTTCTCATTTGTAACTAAGCACAAAAAGTCCAATTATATTTGAAATATTGAACAATTGAGAGAATATGTGCACCATCCAATTTGATGCAACACCTCCTGATGGTAAACTCGTGTGTCTCAGCAGAATGTCAGCCTGTGTACAGATCTTTTTGGGCTTGAGTACCTTTGTAGGAGTCCCCGGGAAGTGGAATGGCTGGGTCAGAGATATGTGCATTCAAAATATTCATAGATACTGCCAAATAGCCCTCCAAATGATCTTATCTATTTAAAATCCCACCAAAGGTGTGTGAGAAAACCTTTTGCTACGCCCTCACTAACACTGCATAGTATCAATCAATTTCATATTTGTCAATCACCTAGGCAAATAAATGGCACCTAATTAAAAAAAAAGACATTGAGCCTAAATACAGAGTCATACACTCTGAAAGAGAGATTTGAGGGGAAATTCTTCCCATGAGCACATCTTCATGTGGTATACTTGGTCATTTAATTTGTGTGGAAAAATAAGTGGTCTAAATTGAGTATATTTAAGAACTTATACCAGTGAAAGATTGAAAGATTGAAAGATCAGGGACAAGAATAGACGTAGGGAGTGTGGACAGACCTATAAGATGGGATACCAGGCAGGAAGGTTTATTTTTTAATTTTTTTTAATGTTTTATTTATTTTTGAGAGAGAAATTGTGAGTGGGAGAAGGGCAGAGAGCAAGAGAGGGAGACACAGAAGTGGAAGGAGGCTCCAGGCTCTGAGCTGTCAGCACAGAACCTGATGCGGGGCTCGAATTCATGAGCTGTGAGATCATGACCTGAGCCGGCGTTGGACACCTAACTGACTGAGCCACTCAGGTGCCCCAAAAGGTCTTTAAATCACATGTTAAAGCATATCAGAATCATCTGCCATGGAAGAGGCACCACAACCAAGTAGACAGTATTATTTTGCCCCTTTAAGTTGCCTAACCTCTATCATGGACAACCTCAGTGCTAACACATGAGAACATAAGCAAAACAACAAAGGTGGCAGAGCTGGAGGCACGTGCCAGATAGAATGAAGTCCCACTCACCAAAGCTGATCAGGTAAACTGATCTATGATATTATGTAAACATAAATTATTTTATTTTACATATATTTGTTGCTGGTTTAAATAGTGCATTTCACTTTTGAGTATTGATTTTGTGCCTATCAGTCTTGCCACATTCACATATTAATTTCAGTAGTTTCTCTAGAGATGTTTTTTCCCCTACTTTCTATGTATACAATCATATCATTCATGAATAATGACATTTTTATATGTTCCTTTGTAATTCTTCTGCTTGTTATATCTTTATCTTACTAATTACACTGGATAGAACATCCAAATATAATGTTTAATAGAGGTAATAATAGCAAGCATCATTGTCTTATTTTGACTCTCAGAAGGAAAGCTATAACATGTAATCCCTCAGTATGATACTTTCAGTACATGTTTTGCATATATTTTAATTGCATTTGCATGTATTTTAATCAAAATAAGAAATTTAATTTTATAGTTTTCTAACAATTCTTTGTTTCCAAGATGTTGACTTTTACCGCTTTTAATGCATTTATTGATAGGATCATGTTTTCCTTTATACACATTGTTAATGTGACTGATTTTTTAGTAGAGATATTTATTTTTATTCTAGCTGTTAATTTACATACAGCAAATTTCACTCTTTTGAATACAGTTCTATAATTTTTGACAAATGCCTGTAGTTCAGTAATCATCATCAATCAGAATATAAAACAATTCTATCACCTGGAAAAATTTCCGCTTGTCTTTGTACTAAACTCCTCACTGAATCCTAACCTTTGACAATTATTGATCTGTTATTCGTCTCTGTATATTTGCCTTTTTTAGAACATCATATAAATGGAATAATATAGTATGTTGTCATTTGGACCTAACTTCTTTCACAAAGCACAATGGGTTTGAGGTTCATCCATGTTGAATGGATAGTTTTTGCTTTTTATTACAGAGTACTATTCCACTGTAAGGATGACCCAGGTTTTTTAATCCCGGTAGTCACTGAAAGAAGTTTGGATTACTTCCACTATGGGTTATTATTAATACAACCATGATAATTATATTTACATAGGGTTTTGATATAAGTTTTTATGTAGTTGGCATGAATACTTTGAAGTGAGATTGCTGAGTCACATGATATGATGTGATAAATTTTATAAGAAATATCCACATAACTATTTCAATGTGACTGAAACAGTTTATATCCCTACCATCAATGTATGAGAGTTCTAGTTTTTCTATATCTGTGTCAGCACTTGGTATTATCAGTATTTTTAGTCTTAGTTATTCTAATATATGTAGGAGTATATCATTATAGGCTTAATTTGAGTTTCCCTAATGACTAATACTGTGATTTTTTTTTCATGTGATTATTTGTCATTCATTTATCTCCTTTGATAAAGTATCCATTCAATTCTTTTGCCTCCATTTTTTTTACTGGATTGTTTGTTTCCTTATTATTGAATTTTTATAGTTTTTATTCATTCCAGAAACAGGTCCTTTGTCAGATATGCAGGTATGTTTTTTGTGAATATTTTTTCCCGGTTTATAACTTGTTATTTTTTAAAGTGCATTACACAGAGCAGACGTGTTCAACTTTGATGAAGTATAATTTACCTTTTTTTTTTAGAATCATGTACTTGGTATGCAGCTAAGAAATCTTTGTCTAATACATGATCTTCAGAATTTTATCATGTTTTCTTTTAAAAGTTTCATAGTTTTAGATTTTACATTTAGGTCTATGATTCATTTAAGTTAATCATTCAATAAGGTTCAAGTTATGTATGGTCAAAGGTTGTTTGTTTTGCAGTCATACTTCCCTTTCTTTCTATCTAAAATTCTCAAGAGTCTGACTAAAAGGTTATCAATTTTATTTAAATTTACAATGAACCAACTTTTGGCTTTATAAATATTGTATTTCCAATTTTCTATTTCTATTTCTCTGACTTAGTTATTCCATAACTGGAAGCCTGTGTCTCCCACTCCCCTTTACTTATTTTGCTCTTTGCTCACCTTCTTCCACTCTGGCAACCATTAGATTGTTCTCTGTAGTTATAGGTCTGATTCTGCTTTTTGTTTGTTTATTCATTTGCTTTGATTTTTAGATTCCACATATAGGTGAAATCACATGGTATAAGCTGAAGTTATTTTTTGATCCTTTCTTTCTAATACAAGCATTTTAATACTATAAGATTTTTCTAGGTACTACTTTAGCTGCATCTCTGAATTATAATATAGCATGTCTTTGTTTTCATTCAGCTCAGAATACTTTACACTTTGACTTTTTCTTTGACCTATAATTTTTTTTAGAATTTTAAAAATTTAGTTTCCAAATATTTGCAGATTCCCAGAGATTTTTATGTCATTGGTTTTTAGCTTAATTCCATTATGGTAGTCATATGGCATACTTTGTATGGCTTCAATCCTTTAAAATGTTTGAAGCTTGCTTTATAGCCTGGAATATAGTCTATCTGGTAAATATTCATAAACATTGAGAAAGAATATGTATTCTACTGTTGTTGTGTGAAGTATTTTATAAACGCTAATTTCATCAGGTTAGTTAATAGTATTATTCAAGTGTTCTATATAGTTAGTGATTTTCTACTTGTTCTATCAATTATTGATGAAAGGGTGTTGAGACCTGTGGCTACGTGCAGTTCTATCACTTTTTTTTCTGTATGTGTTCTGAAGATCTGTTACTGGAGGCATAAACATTTAGGATTTTTATGTCCTCTTGATGCATTGACCTCTTCATAATGATTAAATTACACTCTTTATCCCAGTTATATTCTTTGCATTGAAATATGCTTTGCCCGATATAGATACTCCAGCTTTCTTTTGATTAGTGTTGCATGTCATATCTATTTCCATACTTTTATTTTGTTTCTTAATTTTTAACGTTGGCTTATTGTAGGCAACATATCATTGGATTTTGCCTTCTATAATAAAATCTGATAATATGTGCCCTTTAATTTGGGTATTCAGACTACTAACATCTAATGTGATTATTTGTATGTTTGAGTTTTAATCTATTATCTATTTATTTTCTATTTCCTCCACCTTTTTCCTACTTTTTCTGCTTTCTTTTGAATTAGGTAACTTTTTATGATTCCATTTCATATCCTTTTGTCTTATTAGCTACAACCTTTTGTTGTGTTGTTTAGAGTTTATAATGCACATTTTAACTTATTAGTCTTTCTTCAAATGCTTTTATACCACTTCACACGTAGTATAGAAACCTTACAGCAGTATCCTTTTATTTTTTTCTTCTCAATATTTGTGCTATTTTTGTCACGCATCTTACTTCTACATATGTTATAAACTGCAAAACACATGTTTTTATTTTTGCTTCAAACAGTTGCCTATGCTTAAATGTGATTGAAATTGTATGAAAAAGCCTTTCTATTTATTCATGTTGTTACTATTCCTGTTGTTCCTTGTTAATTTGTGTAAATTTACATTTCCATTTAGTATCATTTTTTCCTACACAAAGGACTAGTTTACATTTCTTGTGGTATGGGTCTGGTGAAATATTAATCATCACAACTTTTGCATATCTGAGAAAGTCTCAATTTCTCTTTTGTTTTTAAAGGACATTTTCTTTGGGCAGAGTAATTTAGTTTGACAAGTTTTTTTTTTCGAATACTAAAAAGATTATACTCTACTGTGTTCTTTTTTAGTTTTTTGAGAAGCTATCTGCTGTCATTCTTATCTTTGTTCTTCCATAGATGATGTATTCCTCATTTTTCTGCTTATAAAATTTTATCTTTATCATTTGTTTTAAGCAGGTTAATTCTGATATGCCTTCCTATAGTTGTCTTCATACTTATTATTTTGGGGGGTTTTGAGATGCTTAGAGCTATGAATTTACAGTTTTCATCAAATTTAGAAGAATTTTTGCCAATATTTCTTCAAGTGTAATTTCTGTTCTTCCCATTCTCTTCTCTTTCAAGGACTCCAATTATACTTATATCAGAATATTTGAAGTTGTCCCACAGCTTTCTCTGATATTTTATATTTTCCAGTATTTTTTACTATTTATGTTTCATCTTTTATTTTTTCTATTGCTATGTATTCAAGTCCACCAATCTTTTCTTTTGTAATGTCTACTCTGCCATTATTCTTATTCAGTGTTTTTTCTTAGACATTGTAGTTTTCATATCTAGAACTTCATATTTTTTTTCTTATTTTTTATATCTCTTCTTAACATGTTCCATTTTTCTTTGAGTTTCTTGAACATATGGAATAAAATTATGTTAACTTTAAATGTCCTTGTCTGCTAATTTAGTTATCTGTATTTTTTCTGTGGTAATTTTGATTAATTGATTTTTCCCCTCCTCATTAAGGGTTATATTTAAATACTTCTTTGCATGCCTGGTAATTTTTGTTTGGAAGACAGACATTATGAATTTTACTATGCTGGATGCTAGATATTTTCGTATTCCTATAAATATTCTTGAGCATTTTTTCTGGGATAGCTACTTCAAAACATAATGATCCCTTTGGATTTGCTTGGAAGATATGATAGGTGGGATTGTAGCAATGCTTAGTTTGGACTAATTATTTTTCTTTTTGAGGTAAGACTGTTTTCTATGTACTCTATCCAGTGATCTGTGAATACTGAGCTCTTGCATTCTGACTAGTGGGAACAGGCACTATTCCCAAACTATGTGAACATTGAGTACTCACTCATGTCTAATCCATTCAGATGGTACAGCACACACATACATTGATCAGTACTCAGCTGAATACCCGAGGAGACCCTCTACAGATCAGCATGGTTCTCTTTTCATGTAGATCTCCTTTTTGGTATTCTTTCCTGAAAACCCAAGGTGCCTTGGTGTCCCCAGATCTACAGGTCTGTCTCTTCAAATCAAGGGGAGAATCCAAGTTTTCCTGGGTTCCTGCACTTTGTAATGTGGCTTGGAAACACTCCAAAAGCAATAATCTGGGACAATCATAGAATTCCCCTTGTTTATTATCTGTCTCTCAAGGATTGCTACATTACCTAATGTCTAATATTTTGAGAACTGTTTTTTTCATATGCATTGTTTTAGTTGTTTTAGTCAGGAGAGTAAATCCAGTTCCTGCCAGTCCATCTTGGCCAAAAGTGAGTTTTCCATCCTTTATTTTTGAAAGCTTCCTTTATCTTGGTTCCTATGATATGACTTCCACTTGATTCTCCCCCAGGTTTTTTTGTAAATACTCTTCTTTCACTCACCTTTTTATGTGGCTATCTTTGTTCTTGTCTCTATATTCTTCTCAGAGCTCATCCATGATTGTGGATCCAGATACTATCCCTTCTGATAACATCTGAAGTATTCATTCACTTGAATGTCTTTACCATACAATTGCTCCCTTACAGGGAATCCACTTAGATATCTTGCTTTCATTTTCAATTCAACAGCTTCGTGTTTTATAAAATGCACTTATTAAGGTGTCGAAAGGCCAGGATTATAGTCCTTGCTTTGTCACCATCTACTTGACTAGGTAACTTTAGAAAAATCACTTATACTTTCTGAGCTTCAATTTCCTCCTATATAAAGTGAAGAAGCTTGATTAGATTTTTTCTAGTTTTAATATATTTTACTCTAGGTAACTCTGGCTAAACTTAAATTATCATGCCTGCCCTTTTTCTGAAGGCTAGTTGCCTTCACCTCACATCTGCATTAATGCCATACTCTCCTAACAAGCGTTCTTTCTTCCACCTAACCCTGCTGGACATTAAAGCTAGATCAATTCATATCTATGTGTAAGAACTAGAGATAGCGCTCTGTTTCCTAACACGTTAAACACCAACTCTTCTGCTTGACTTATAGAATACTTATCTTTTCTCTTTTATATGCTCTTGTGTCCCACTGTTCACCAATATTAATTCTCAGCCTCATTCTGGATGATCTCTTCTCTATTCTCCATCTTCTTGTTACTACTCACATGTCTAAAGTTCTTCTAACTTGGCGTACCCTCTTTTCCATCAATCCAAGTCCTAAATCCTCAAGACCCAGCTCAAGCCCCTCTTACTCTATGAAGACTTTGATTATTACTTTAGAACACATTGATCTCTTTACTTTGTATGTTCCTTATTGTACTTCTTCAGTACACCTCAGTCTGCCAAATATCTGATTAGTTCATGCCTGGTAATTTCTTGTCTTCTTATACAGAACTTAAGGTCCTTGGAGACAAACCACATTTTTTCCTTTTATTGGTATCTTCCAAACATATGATATTTATCAAGAAATCCTCATTGATTGATTAAAAGCTATTCAACTCAGGTTATCTCATTTCTTTCCTGAGTTATTATTTTGTGTGTGTATGTGTGTGTGTGTGTGTGTGTGTGTGTGTGTAAAAGTTCTGCTTCCTAAGCCAGTTTGAGCTCATGTGTAACCATGTTATACTGACATTTACGTGTATTTTCTGACCACTGACCATCTCTAAGTTTTCAGAAGCAAGTCCTTGATTAGTGACTCTGAGCTGGGACTTTGGAATGCAAATCTGTCTGGATGGCAGAAGCTGTGTTTGCATCATATAATCTCTTCCTTAGTGAATTTGGCAGCTCTTTCTTGGGAAATCTGCGTGTGAATCATTGTGACAAAGAGGGTGAGAAAAGCTCAGAGCTCTAGACCTTGATGGCTCAAGAAAAAACATCTGATATTCTGGGGTGGGGGAGGGGTTGAGATGACATAATTGTGTCATGGTACCTTTACGATAAGCAATCAGAAAATGGCCAGGACCTGAAGAATCAGACAGCTTTGAGGAAGGGTCGGAGAAAAAAAGAGTTTCTAAGCAGAGTTTCTTGGAAATGAAAGTGTGCTAAATAAGGGAAAGGAAGCAGGGAGCTGTGAAATAATTTCACAGAAGCAAACATCTTGAATTTGTTTTGAGTAACTTAGTATGCGGCATGAACAGTATTTTAAGGCTTCTGAAATCACACTTTGCCCTGTTCAACTCAAAACTCATTCCTAAGCTTCTGAAGTACTGAAGTGGAAACAACTCAGCTTCTTGATTTCATATTGATGTGGTTGGAATAAATGCATACCACCCTTTCACAATCCCTCCCCCTTTTCCAGCCAAAATTAAATGCTCAGAGTTTAGCTTTCTTTGTTGTTTACTTGCCCCACCAAGTTGGCTGTAGTAAACAGACTATAATCTGTATAGCTGTCTGCTATGCCCATGAACCACAAAGTTTATGTCTCAATCAGGTGTTTCACATCTATCTACAAGGAAAACAAAGTCTTGTCAATGGAATTGCTGGGAAACATTTGTCATTTTTTCCCAAGGCTGCTTTATTAACAGGTTCATTGAACTGAACCCCTACAGAAAGCACGGGCTGGTAGTAAGAGTACTGGACTAAGAATCATGAGACCAAGGCAAAAACTGGCTGTTTGATTTTGAGCAACCCAGTTAACGTTTATATTTTGTCTGTCTCATCTGTTAAATTAAGGTGTTAAACTATACAAACTCTGAGATACAATTCAGGGGGGATATTTAACATTTATGGCTACTCAGTTGCATGAGTGCTTCTGATATATGTCTTTTTCTTGATTCTCTGTCCATTCTTGGATTCTGAGAACTACCTTCTCTCACCTCCTGGACCAACCCTTGTTTTTTTTCCTGAATCTTTAGTTTGCTTGTTTCTTTGTTTGTTCCATCACTTTAAAACTTTTTTTAAAAATGTTTTATTTATTTTTGAGAGAGAGAAGTGTGAGCAAGGGAGTGTCAGAGAGAGAGGGAGACACAGAATCTGAAGACAGGCTCAAGGCTCTGAGCTAGCTGTCAGCACAGAGCCCAACATGGAGCTAGAACCCACGAACCTTGAGATCATGACCTAAGCCAAAGTTGGACGCTTAGGTGACTGAGCCACCCAGGTGCCCCTGTCCCATCACTTTTGAAGGGTGAAAGTTAGAAATATGTTAAACTAGATTTGGAGGCCTCCAATAGTTCAAGGGCCAAGCCTGCTTTAATTATGTATTTCTGACCAGTACAGTGTTTAACTTATCTTTCTCTGAACTTGGTTTTTGAAAATTAAATTAATTATCAGCATTTAAAATCATGAGATCTCACATAAATATACAGATTTCCAGATTCTCTAAAAAAAAATCATAATATTAGGAAATAAGAGATCCTCATTTCCACAAGGTACCGACCAACTGGCATGAAAAAGTGACACCCCATTTTAGCTTGGGCTCTTCAGTTTATCATCCCCTCATTCTGTCTTCCCATTGTCTCCCTGGCACTGAGTCCAAGAATAGTTATTCTGCCTGTGTTGCTGGCTCATTCTTTATGTGTTGCATCGACTCTCCAGTTTATTGTAGACCCCACCATTTCCTTTAGCACTGAAAATGAATGTGAGTTACTATTTATCATCACATTTGCACTGCTTTTGTTCTTATACCAGATTTAGAAGGCAAATTGTTATACCTCTATCAAAAGTAAGAAAATGTATCAAACCAAAAGAGCCAAATGTTTTATATGTCCCATTTAATTTACTGACTATCCGGACCTCTGTTGGTCTTTGTGTTTGTAAGCCCTGTTCTAAGTTGAATATATTGTCAATATATTCCTCATTCACAAAAGGTATTCACCTCAGAAGCCTCTACTTTTCCTCTTTGTGCCTTCTTCTTAGGCCCCTAAGTTCTGCATAGAGGAGTTAGTAGTTTATTGGGCACATGCAACAGAAAAAGCAAGGTAACAGTTTTAAACTTTCATAATAAAATAAACAAGTACTATATTGATATTTTTGAAAGCAAAATGTTTTTTTGAATACACCTAAATCTTCCATGGAAGACCATGAATAGCCAAAGCAATCCTGAGAAAAAAGAACAAAGCTAGAGGTATCATACTTCCTGATTTCAAACTGTATTACAAAGCTATAGTAATAAGAACAGTATGGTACTGACATAAAAACAGATATATAGGCCAATTGAACAGAATAGAGAGACCAGAAATAAATACATGCATATATTGTCATATGGTCTTTGACAAGAGTTCCAAGAATACACAATGGGGAAAAGACAGTTTTTTCAACTAATGGGGTTAAGAAAACTGAATATCCATATGCAAAGAAATGAAAGTAGACAACTATCTTACATTGCATAGGTTGTCTTTTCATTGTATTGATAGTTTCTTTTGCTGTGAATAAACTTTTTAGTTTAATGTAGTCCCCTTGTTGATTTTTTGCTTTTGTTGCTTGTGACATTAGTGTCATATCCAAATATTGATTGCCAATACAAATATAAAAGAGCTTTTCTACCCTAAGTTTTCTTCTAGGAGATTAAAGATGCCAGATCTTATGTTTAAGTCCTTACTCCATTTTGTGTAAATTTTCATGAGTGATGTAAAATAGGGGTCATTCTTTTCATATGGATATCCATTGATTGAAGACACTATCCTTTACTTGTTGACTATACTTGGCTTCCTTGTCGAATATTAATTAGTTGGTTATATATGCATGGATTTATTTCTGGGTTATTTATGCTATTCCATTCGTCTTTCTGTTTTATGTCATTACTGTACTGTTTGATTACTATAGCTTTGTAACACAGTTTGAAATAAGGAGGTATGAAGACTCCAGCTTTGTTCTTACTTAAGATTGCTTTGACTATTCAGAATCTTTTGTAGTTTCATACAAGTTTTAGGATTTTTTTCTATTTCTATAAAAAGTGCCACTGGAATTTTGATAAGGATTGAATTAAATCTGTAGATGACTTTGGATAGTATAAGCCTTTTAACAATATTAAATCTTTGGGTCCATAAACACAAGATATCTTTTCATTTATTTGTGTGTCTTCTAATTTACATTTTCAATGTCTTATAATTTCTGGCATATAAATCTTCTACTTCTGTGGTTAAATTTATTCCTAATTATTTTATTGTTTTTGATGCTATTGTAAATGGGATTACTTTATTTCTTTTTCAGATAGTTCATTGTTAGTGTATAGAAAGGCAACTGATTTATTAAGTTGATTTTGTATCCTGAAACTTTACTAAATTCATTTATTAGGTCTAACACTTTTTTTAGTGAATTCTTTAGGATTTTTAAAACATAAGATCCTGTCTTCAGCAAACAGAAAATTCTACATCTTCTTTTTTTTTAATTTGATGGCTTTTTCTTTCTTTCTTTTCTTCTTTCCTCCTTTCTTTTCTTTTCTCTCTCTCCCTTTTTCTTTCTTTCTTTTTCTTTCTTTCTTTCTTTCTTTCTTTCTTTCTTTCTTTCTTTCTTTCTTTCTTTCTTTCTTTCTTTCTTTCTTTCTTTTTTTCAACAGTACTATGTTGAATAGGTTTGGTGAGATTGGCATCCTTCTCTTGTTCCTGATTTTAGAGGGGAGCTTTCAAGCTTTTACTGTTAAGTATGATGTTAGCTATGTGTTTGTCATAATATTTTTTTTATTATGTTAAGGTATGTTACTTTTATGCCAAATTTGTTGAATTTTTATCATGAAAGGATGTTGAGTTTTGTTACATGCTCTTTCCACATCTATAGAGATACTCATATGATTTTTGTCTTCCATTTTATTGTGATGTATTTCATTTATTGATTTATATATGTTGGGCCATCCTTGCATCCCAGAAATAAATTCTAATGATCATGGTACATGATCCCTTTAATGTGCCATTGAACTTGGTTTGCTGATATTTTGTGGAGAATTTTTGCATCTATATTCATCAGGGCTATTGACTTGTAGTTTTATTTTCTTTTATTATCTTTATCCTTGCTATGAGGGTAATGCTGGCCTCATAGAGTGAGTTTGGTAGTATTCCCTTCTCTTCAATGTTTTTGGAAGAGTTTCAGAAAACTTGACATTAATTCTTTAAATGTTAGAAATCACCCATAAAGTCATCTGATCCTCATCTTTTTCTTTGTTGGGAGAATTTTGATTACTGATTCAATCTCCTTTTTTGTTATTGGTCTGATCAGATTTTCTTATTTCTTCATGAGTCACACTTGGTAGATTGTATGTTTCTAGGAATGTACCCATTTCTTTTAAGTTGTCCAGTTAGTTTACATGTAGTTGATTATAGTAGTCCCTTATGATCCTTTGTATTTTTGTGATATCAGTTGTAATTTTTAAAATTTAATATTTTATTTGGGTCTCTCTCTCTCTCTCTCTTTCTCTTTTATTGGTAGTCTAGCTAAAGATTTGCCAATTTTGTTTACCTTCTTTAAAAACCCCAACTCTTAGTTTTGTTTATCTTTTATATTGTTTTTCTATTTTCTATATCATTTATGTTTGTTACCTCCTTCCTTCTGCTAACTGTAGGGTAAGTTTGTTTGTATTTTGCTAGTTCATTGAGGTTTAAAGTTAGGTACTTATCTGAGATTTTTTTCTGGTTAAAAATTTTTTTTGTTTATTTATTTTTGAGAAAGACAGAGTATGAGCAGGAAAGGGGCAATGAGAGATGGAGACACAGGATCAGTAGCAGGCTCTGACAGCACAGAGCCCAACATGGGGCTCAAACACACAAGCCATGAGATCATGATCTGAGCTGAAGTCAGAGACTTACCTGACTGAACCACCCAGGTGCCTCTCTCTTTTATTTTTTTAATGTAGAACATTTATTGCTATAAACTTCCTTCTTAGCACTGCTTTTGCTGCAGCCCATCAGTTTGGATATGTTGTATTTCCATTTTTGTTTTTTGCAATACATTTAAAAATTTTTAATTTCTTTTTTGGCCTATTGCTTGTTCAGGAGTGTGTAATTTAATACCCACATAATTATGAATTTTCTCATTGTCCTCTTATTATTGATTCTTAGTTTTATAACATTATGATTGGAAAAGATACTTGGTATAATTTCAAATATCTTAAGGTTCCTGAGATTTGTTTTGTAATTAATACTGATCTATCTTGGAGAATGTTCCACATGCACTTAAAAAGAATGTATATTCTGTTACTCGTGGATGGAATATTTTCTATATCTCTGTTATATCCTTTTGGTCTAAATTTAGTTCAGGTCCAAATGTTTCTTATTAATTGTCTGTCTAGATGATCTATCCATTGTTGAAAGTGGGGTATTGAAGTCCTCTACTATTAATATTATTGTCTATTACTCCTGGAAGATCTGTTATTATTTGATGAATATATTTAGGTTCTGCAATGTTGGATGCATATATATTTATAACTGTTGTGTCTTCTTGATTAATTGACCATTTTATCATTATTTAGTTATCTTACTTGTCTCTTGCTACAGGTTTTGACTCAAATTCTATTTAGTCTAAAATACACATAGCTACCTTTGCTCTCTTGGCTTCCATGTGTCTGGAATATCTTTTTCCATCCTTTCAGTTTGAGCCTATGTGTATCTTTGAAATGTCCCTTAGGCAGCTATAGGTTGGCTTTATAGATTTTTATTCATGCAGCTTATTAGGCTGTGTGATTTAGAATAAAGAACATGGGCTCTGAAGCCATACAGATAACCTTGTTCAAACCCTGACTTATCAGCTGAATAATCTCACACATGTTATATACCCCCTCTATGTCAATTCCTTCATCTTTCAAAAGGAGTAACAACAGTTGTTATGCTACCTCATGGGGTTGTTGTGAGCATTAAATGCAATAATTCATGTAAAGGGTTTAGTACCATTCCAAGAACACAGTAAGCTTCCACTAAATGGTAGCTATTATTTATTTTTCCAAAAATTAGAAAAGTAAAATAATATACTAGTTATAATCAGGGCTTTATAAACAAACAGACCTGGGCTGTAAGTTACTTAAGTTACTTAACCTTGAGTAAGCTATTTAATTTCTATGACGCTTAGAACTTCTTTCTTTGTGTGAAGGTTAGAATAATGTCTACCTCATAGGGTTGTTAGTATGAAATAGGAATTATAAATTGTACCATTTGATACATAACAGAAACTCAGTAAATGGTAGTTGTTATAATTGTTGGGGAAAGAATAAAGATATAGAAGGTTATGTCAACAACAAAAACTGAGTCACCTACTCATTTGCAGTCTAGTAGCAAATAAGAAAGTAAGTGTGGGCTTTCTCCTATAATTCTCAAGTAAAAGACAGAAAAATGCACCTCAATTGGTGTCTGCCTTCCCACTTTACCCAGTGGGTTCATAGAAGAGAAGTTTGTGATAGTACTTAGAATAAAACGTGCTTCATATTATGCCCTAATAAATACTAGTTGCATCTGAATCTGGACATATTCATTTAGCCCATATTGAGTGTTTCAGTATTCTATGTAATTATTTTTGTTGTGGCACTTTATTTTTATTTTTTTAATTCCAGTATAATTAAAATACAGTGTTATATTAGTATCAGGTATATAATATCGTGATTCAGCACTCCTATCCATCACTCAATGCTCTTCACAATAAGTGTGCTATTAATCCCCTTCACCTATTTCACCCATCGCCCCACTCCCCTCCCCTCTGTCAATCCTCAGTTCTCTATATTTAAGAGTAGGCATTATTTTTAATTCAAAAATAATATATGCATGCACATGGTAAAACTTTTCAAATAGTACAAGGATATATACAATAAAATATAAGTTAAAACTCCAGCACTGTTATTTATCAATTGTATGGCCTTTGGCAGGTCACTCAACCTCTCTGTGTCTCCGTTTCCCTAGCTATAAAAATTATGTCAGTATCTACTTTTGGGGTTGCTGAGAGAAACAATGTGTAAATCACTTAGAACAGTACTTGGCCTATTTAAGTACTAAAAATGTTTAGCTATTTTCATGTGACATTTGTATTTTTCTGTGAATTTATGATTCGTTTCCACTCTTCATTTTTTTGTTGAGTAATGGGGTTTTGGTTTTTTTTTTTGGATTTGTGAAAGCTTTTTACTATTAAGGAAATTTGTCCTTTACCATATTTTGAAACCTTCTTATCCTCAGCTTTCATTTTTCTATGAATTTTTCTCATAATATTAATTTTCCCATGAAAAAGTTTTAAATATTTTATAGTTCTATTTATCAGTCTTTTGCCTTTAGGGCTTCAGAGGTTTGAGTGTTGCTTAGAACAACCTTCTACATTCCAAAACTTTTTCTTTAAACATTCTCACATATTCTC
Organism: Suricata suricatta; assembly: GCF_006229205.1. NCBI lineage: Eukaryota > Metazoa > Chordata > Mammalia > Carnivora > Herpestidae > Suricata > Suricata suricatta. The sequence goes on from NC_043717.1 coordinate 77,042,297, forward strand.
TTACAGTTACTTTCTTTGGTCCATCTGGGCTTTAATCTTGTCTAAGACGTAAAATGGTGATCTACCTTTATTTTTCTTCCCAATGGCTAGCCAATTGTTTCAGCACTATATATTGAATATTCTATGTCAGTTAAAACACTTGCTATCTCTCAGATTGTTGAACTGTTCTTCAAATTGAAACAGTGTGTGGCCCAATCCTAATTTATTCCTTGCATTTTCTTCTAGTTTTGTTATGAATACAAGTTGATTTGGGCAGACACATCCTTTCTTACAAATGAAAACAAACAAAACAAAACAGAGGAACAAAGAGGTTACACGTATCTTTAAGATTCCTTTAACTAACAGTCTATTAGAGCTGTTTAAATTAATAAAAACTCCCTATTTGAAGGAATGGATATTAAAAAAAACCCTTTATCACCTAATATTATATTATATGAGTATATCATAAATGATTAAACCATGTCTTTCCTGTTGGATATCTGCATAAATTTCTCTGTTCCATTACATATGTTACTATGCTGACTATTCTCAGACATTTATTTGGTTTTCTTTTAAGACATGTTTTTAAATGTGGAATTATTAGGTCAAATGGTGTGAATGTTTTAAAGTTTTTGTTAAAATATACCGTGCACAGAGAAAATGCACATACCATAAGTGCACAGCTTGAAAAAACTTCACAAAGTGAACACACTTCTATAACAACGCATATCTAGAAACAGGATGTTGCCAGCACCTCAGAAGTTTCGCTCAATCACAATTTCCAAGGATAAGTGCTATCAGAATTGCTAACAGTATGCGTTAGTTTTTTTTTAAATTTTTAAACATTTATTTATTTCTAAGACAGAGAGAGAGACAGATCATGAGCAGGGAAGGAGCAGAGAAAGAGGGACACACAGAAATAGAAGCAGCCTCCAGGCTCTGAGCAGTCAGCACAGAGCCCGATGCAGGGCTCGAACGCACAAACTGTGAGATCATGACCTGAGCCGAAGTTGGACACTCAACCAATTGAGCCACCCAGGTGCCCCAGTATACATTAGTTTTGACAGATTTTTGAATTTTGTGTGTGTGTGTGTGTGTGTGTATATATATATGTAATCATAGAGTATATAGTTATTATGTTTACAGTATTTATAATTATAGGACATTCATCTTAACTACTGTATATTATTTCATTGTATGAATATACCACAATTTATTTATCAACTTTACTCTTAATGGGTATGTGGCTTTTTTACTATCATGAATGGTGCTACAATGAACATTGTAGTGTAGGCATTTTTGTTAGATATATTCTTACTTGTAGGTGTATCCTTAGAAATTACTGTTGAAATTACTGGGTCACAGGATATGCACATGTAAGGCTTTTATGTATCTTTGCACCAAATTACTTTCAGAAACATGTGTATAATGATGGAAAACAATCACTGCTATTTTTTAAAAAGAGTTTATTTATTTTTGAAACAGAGAGAACGAGACAGAGTGTGAGCAGGGAACGGGCAGAGAGAGAGAGGGAGTCGCAGAATTCAAAGCAGGCTCCAGGCTCTGAGCTGTCAGCACAGAGTTCAATGCAGGACTCAAATTCACAGACCGCGAGATCATGACCTGAGCTGAAGTCGGCCGCTTAACCAAAGTCAGCCGCTTAACCGACTGAGCCACCCAGATGCCCTTTTATATTTTTATTTTATTTTTTATTTCGACAGAAAGAGAGAGAACTAGTGCGAGTGGGGAAGAGGGGAAAAGAGACAGAATTTCGAGCAGGCTCCATGCTCAGCACAGAGCCAGATGTGAGGCTTTGTCCTGTGAATTGTAAGATCATGACCTGAGCTGATATCAGACTGTCAACTGACTGAGCCACCCAGGTGCACGACAATCACCACTCTTAAGTGATACTCATTTTAGACTTCAAATATTTTATTTAATGCTTATAATAACCCTATGGCATAGTTAGTGTTATTCTTTTCTTCCTTCCTTCCTTCCTTCCTTCCTTCCTTCCTTCTTTCTTTCTTAGTTTATTGTCAAGTTGGTTTCCATATAACACCCAGTGCTCTTCCCCCACAAGTGCCCTCCATGACCATCACCCACCTTCCCCTTTCCCCCTCCCCCTTCAGCTCTCATTTTGTTTTCAGTGTTAAAGGGTCACTCATGATTTGCCTCCCTCCCTCTGCCTAACTCTTTTTCCCTCCTTCCCCTCCCCATGGTCCTCTGGTAGAAGACATGAATAGACACTTCTCCAAAGAGGACATCCAGATGGCCAACAGGCACATGAAACGATGCTCAGTGTCACTCATCACCAGGGAAATACAAATTGAAACCACACTGAGATACCACCTCACATTGGTCAGAATGGTAAAAGGAACAAATCAAGAGACTATAGATGCTGGCGAGGGTGTGGAGAAACGGGCACCCTCCTATACTGTGGGTGGGAATGTAAACTGGTGCAGCCGCTCTGGAAAACAGTGTGGAGATTCCTCAAAAAACTATCAGTAGAACTCCCCTATGACCCAGCAGTAGCACTGCTGGGGATGTATCCAAGGGATACAGAAGTGCTGATATAGGGGCACATGTACCCCAATGTTCATAGTGGCACTTTCTACAGTAGCCAAATTATGGAAAGAGCCTATATGTCCATCACCTGATGAATGGATAAAGAAGATGTTGTATATATATACAATGGAATACTACAGGAGAAACTTAACAGAGGACCATGGGGAGGGAAAGGGGGGGAAAGAGTTAGGGAGAGGGAGGGAAGCAAATCATGAGATAATAAAGTTTCTCCTATTAGACCTATGAGTGAAAACATATGGTGTCTGTCCTTCTCTGGCTGACTTATTTCACTTAGCATGACACCCTCGAGGTCTATCCACTTTGCTACTAATGGCCAGATTTCATTCTTTCTCGTTGCCATGCAGTATTCCATTTATATATATACCACATCTTCTTGATCCATTCATCAGGTGATGGACATTTAGGCTTTTTCTATGATTTGGCTATTATTGAAAGTGCTGCTATGAACATTGGGGTAAATGTGACACTATGCATCAGCACTTCTGTATCCCTTGGGCAGATCCCCTGCAGTGCTATTGCTGGGTCATAAGGGAGTTCTACTGATAGTTTTTTGAGGAACCTCCACACTGTTTTCCAGAGTGGCTACACCAGTTCACATTCCCACCAACAGTGTAGGAGGGTGCCCATTTCTCCACACCCTCGCCAGCATCTATAGTCTCTTGATTTGTTCCTTTTAGCCACTCTGACCGGCTTGAGGTGGTGTCTCAATGTGGTTTTAATTTGTATTTCCCTGGTGATGAGTGACACTGAGCATCGTTTCATGTGCCTGTTGGCCATCTGGATGTCCTCTTCGGAGAAGTGTCTATTCATGTCTTCTGCCCATTTATTCATTGGATTACTCATTTTTCGGGTGTGGAGTTTAGAGAGTTCCTTGTAGATTTTGGATTCTAGCCTTTTGCAACTATCCTTTCCCATTCCATCGGTTGCCTATTAGTTTTATTGATTGTTTCCTTGGCCGTGCAGAAGGCTTTTATCTTGATGACGTCCCAGTAGTTCATTTTGGTTCTTGATTCCCTTGCCTTTGGGGATGTGTTGAGTAGGAAATTGCTGCGGTTGAGGTCAAGGAGGCTGTTTCCTGCTTTCTCCTCTAGAGTTTTGATGATTTCCTGTCTCATATTCATGTCCTTCATCCATTTTGAGTTTCTTTTTGTGTATGGTGTAAGAAAGTGGTCTAGTTTCATTCTTCTGCATGTTGCTGTCCTGTTCTCCCAGCACCATCTATTAAAAATGCTCTTTTTTCCATTGGATACTCCTTCCTGTTTTGTCAAAGATTAATTAGCCATACATTAGTGGGTCCAGTTCTAGGTGCTCTATTCTATTCCATTGGTCTATGTGTCTGTTTTTGTGCCAATACCATACTGTCTTGATGATGACAGCTTTGTAGTAGAGGCTAAAGTCTGGGATTGTGATGCCTTTCATTTCAATTTTCTTCTTCAATATTACTTTGGCCATTCGGGGTCTTTTGTGGTTCCATACAAATTTTAGGATAGTTTGTTCTAGCTTTGTGAAGAATGTTGGTGCAATTTTGATTGGGATTGCATTGAATGTGTACATTGCTTTGGGTAGTAATGACATTTCACAATGTTTATTCTTCTGATCCATGAGCATGGAATATTTTTCCATTTCTTTGTGCCTTCTTCAATTTATTTAATAAGTTTTCTATAGTTTTCATCATACATGTCTTTTATATCTTTGGTTAAGTTTATTCCTAGGTATTTTATGGTTTTTTGTATAATTGTGAATGGGTTTCTCTTTCTGTTGCTTCATTATTGGTGTATAAAAATGCAACTGATTTCTGTACATTGATTTTGGACCCTGCAACTTTGTTGAATTCATGGATCAGTTCTAGTAAGCTTCTAGTGGAGTCAGTCAGGTTTTCCATATAGAGTATCATGTCACCCGCGAAAAGTGAAAGTTTGACTTCATCTTTGCCAATTCTGATGCCTTTTATTTCCTTTTGCTGTTTAATGTCTGATGCTAGGACTTCCAGCACTATGTTAAACACCAGCGGTGATAGTGGACATCCTTGTCCTGTTCCTGATCTCAGGGAGCAAGCCCTCCGTTTTTCCCCATTGAGGGTGATATTAGCTGTGGGCTTTTCTTAAATGGCTTTTATGATGTTTGAGTAATTTCCTTCTATCCCGACTTTCTAGAGGGTTTTTATTAAGAAAGAATGCTGTATTTTGTCAAATGCTTTTACTGCATCTATTGACAGGATCATATGGTTTTTATCTTTCCTTTTGTTAACGTGATGTATCACATTGATGAATTTGCAAATATTGAACCAGCCCTGTAACCCAGGAAGGAATACCACTTGATCATGATGGATAATTCTTTTTATGTACTCTTGAATTCGATTTTCTAGTATCTTGCTGAGTATCTTTGCATCTGTATTCATTACAGATATTGTCCTGTAGGTTTTTTTTTTTTTTGGTAGGGTCTCTGTCTGGTTTGGGAATCAAAGTGGTGCTGGCTTCTTAGAAGGAGTCTGTAAGTTTTGCTTCCATTTCTGTTTTTTGGAATAGCTTGAGAAGAATAGGTATTAACTCTGCTTTTAATGGTAGAATTCCCCAGGAAAGCTATCTGGTCCTGGGCTCTTATTCATTGGGAGATCTTTGATAACTGATTTGATTTCTTCACTGGTTATGGGTCTGTTCAGATTTTCTATCTATTCCCATTTGAATTTTGGTAGTGCATGTGCATTTACGAACTTGTCCATTTTTTCTAGGGCGTCCAGTTTTTTGGCATATCATTTTTCATAATATTCCCTGATTTCATTGTATTTCTGATGGATTGGTTGTAATAGATCCATTTTCATTTATGATTTTGTCTATTTGGGTGTTCTTTCTTTTTTTTCTGAGGAGCCTGGCTAAAGGTTTATCAATTTTGTTTATTTTTTGAAAAAAACCAACTCTTGGTTTCATTGACCTCTTCAACTTTTTTAAATTCTATATTGTTTATTTCTGCCCTGATCTTTATTATTTCTCTTCTTCTGCTGGGTTTGGGATGCTCTTGCTTTTCCCCTTCTAATTCCTTTAGGTGGTATGTTAAATTTTGAATTTTTGCTTTTTCTAGTTTGTTGAAATAGGCCTGGATTGCAATATACTTTACTCTTAGGACTGCCTTGGCTGTGTCCTGGAGTGTTGGTTGTTATAGTTTTGTTTTCATTTGTTTCCATATATATTTTTTAATTTCTTCTCTAATTGTGTGATGGGCCCATTTATTCTTTAGTGTGGTGGTTTTGAACCTCCACATTTTTGGAAGTTTTCCAGACTTTTCCCTGTGATATATTTCAAGTTTCATAGCATGTGATATGAAAGTGTGCATCGTATGATCTCAATTAATTTATATTTATGGAGGGCTGCTTTATGTCCCAGTATGTGATGTATCTTGGAGAATGTGCCATGTGCACTCGAGAAGCAAGTGAATTCCCTAGCATCAGGATGCAGAGTTCTAAATATATCTATCAATTCCATCTATTCCAATGTGTCATTCAGGTCCATTGTTTCTTTAGTGATTTTCAGACTTGTTGATGTATCCATTTCTGTAAGTGGAGTATTAAAATCCCCTGCAATTAACATTTTCTTTTCTATAAGATTGTTCCTGTTTGTGATTAATTTTTTATGTATTTGTGTGCTCCCGAATTTGGTGTATAGATGTTTATAATTGTTAGCTCTTCCTGATGGCGAGTCCTTGTGATAATTATATCTTTTCCTTCTTTATCTTATGTTACTGCCTTCACTTTAAAGTCCAGTTTGTCCTATATAAGTATGGTTACTCTGGCTTTCTTTTGACTTCCAGTTGCATGATAGGTATTTATCCATCCCCTTACTTTCAATCTGAAAGTGTCTTCAGGTCTCAAATGAGTCTCTTGTAGATAGCAAATAGATGGATTTTGGTTTTTTTTTTTTTCCCATTCTGGTGCCTTGCGTCATTTGATTGGAGCATTTAATCCATTTACATTCAGTGTTATTATTGAACAATATGAGTTTAGATTCATTGTGTTCTCTATAGGGTTCATGCTTGTAGTGGTGTCTCTGGTACCTTGTATTCCTTGCAACATTTCCCTCATAGAGTCCCTCTTAGGCTATCTTGTACGGCTGGTTTGGTGGTGATGAATTCTCTCAATTTTTGTTTATTTGGGAAAACATTCATCTCTCCTTCTATTTTGAATGACAGGCTTGCTGGATAAAGGATTCTTGGCTACATATTTTTCCTGTTCATCACATTGTAGATTTTCTGTCATTCCTTTCTGGCCTGCCAAGTTTCAGTAGATAGGTCTGTAACCACTTTGATAGGTTTCCCTTTGTATATTAGGACTCTTTATCCTTACCTGCTTTCAGATTTCTCTCTTTATCCTTATATTTTGCCAACTTCACTATGATATGTTGTGCTGAAAGTCAGTTCATGTTATGTCTGAGGGGAGTTCTCTGTGCCTCTTGGATTTCAATGTCTATTTCACCCCCAGATTGAGGAAGTTCTCATCTATAATTTGATCAAAACCCACTCAGGGCCTTTTTCTCTTTCTTCTTCTTCAGGAATTCCTATGATACAAATATTGTTCCGTTTGATTGTATCACTGAGTTCTCAAATTCTCCTTTTGTGCTCCTGGATCAATTTCTCTCTCTTTTTCTCGGTTTCCTCTTTTTCTATACCTGTGTCTTCTAGTTCACCTATTCTCCTTTCTGCCTCTTCAACCCATGCAGTGGCAGCCTCCATTTTATTATGCACCTCATTTATACCATTTTTTAACTCATCACAGCTATTTTGAAGGTCCCTAGTCTTTGTATCAATAGCCTCTCTGATGCCTTACATGCTTTTCTCAAGCCCAGTGATTAATTTTATGGCAGTTTTTCTAAATTCTTGCTCTGTTATGTTGTTTATATCTCTTTTGAGCAGTTCTGTGGCTGTGACTTCTTCTTGGAATTTCTTTAGAGGAGAGCTCTTCTGTTTTGTCATTTTGGCTTGCTTTTTGTCTCTTGTCAGTTTTAAAAGCTCCTGTGTACTCTGCACCTATTGCTCAGTATTGCTATATTAAAGGAGGCTTATTGACTGTCCAGTGCCTGTCCGTTCTGGAATTTTTCTTTTAATGGTGTCTCTCAGTTTCTCTTGTTATGATTTTGGTTATTTTATTTCTCTATTCAGTGATATTTGGGACTCTACACCATGTGTACTTTGGCTTATTTCTTGAGATAGCCCTGAAAAGGAAAACAGACAGACAAACACACAGAGAAGAAAAGCACGCAAATGCACAAATCAAACAAACAAGCAAATAAAAAGGAGAAATAAAAAAGTGAAAAGAAAAGAAGAGAAAAGGGGTGGACAAAAACAACAAAAGACAAAGGACAGTCTGAAAGCGTAAAACCAGGGGAGGGGAGAGATAAGAATGATATAAGGGAAAATATATCTGAATGGCGAGAATTGATCTAATCGTGGCAATGCATCAACGTTGATCTTTCCTAGGCTCTGCGGTTGGGGGTGGGGTGGGCGGGGGCGGGAAATGAGAAAAAGAAAAAAAGGAAAAAAAAAACCAGACAGCTCTCCAGCACGGATGGGCATGTTTTGGTGTAGGTAGGTCTCTGGGGGCTGCTCTCCATGGCCTCGCCTTGGTGGTTGTGGAGAGAAGATTGGCGGTGCCCCAATCCCTTCTAGAACCAAGGGTTGCAAACCACTCTTTGGGGTCCAATCTACCTATGCCACAGCCAGTCCAAGTTGTATTTTCCAAGCCCTGCCTCATTTTCAAATTCTAGTCTATAGACTTTAATACTACCCTCTGAGATGAGATGTACTCCTGCAGACGGGCGGCTTCCTACCCAGGACTGAGTAGCGGAAGTTGAGGAGACGTTTTCTTGGCATGCAGAATCCAAGGAAAATACGCCAGCTAAAGGGGACAGATTTCTCTCCCCGTGCCCAGCGGTTATAGATGGGATGGTATAATCCTCTCTGTCCCCAGTGGAGGTTTTTCTCTTCTCTAGAGACACCTCTATGAGTATTTTCAGCCTCTCTTTCTCTTCCCCTCATCTCTCCGCCACTCTACCCACTCTACCCAACTCTGTGCACTCTACACGTCTCTGTGCTGGGGAGGCGGGGCTCCCCTCCCTCCAAGCCTCTGTGCCTGACTCATTTTTATTTCCCCAGTTTGCGCTCCCTCAGGCACCTATGAGGCTGTCTTCTTTGTGGACTGTGTATTTTCCTCCCACTCTTGCAGACAGGACTATTGTGGCTTCAGTCCTTCTTAGTTTGATAGATGCGGGCGGGCAAAAATTACAGAGCTCCCTACTTCTCCACCATCCTGCCCTGACATCTCTCTTATATCAGTGTTATTCTTTTCTATTGATGAGTAAGCAGAACTATTTACAGAAGTGTTAAATAATTTGAGCAAGTCCACAATTAGAAAATGGTAGAGCCAAGATTTCAACTCAGATTTGTCTGACTTCCCAGGGCATGCTCCTTCTGCTGTATGTCCTGTATTAGTTTCCTACAAGGCATCACAATCTGCATGACGTAAACAATATAAATTTATTCTCTTATAGTTCTTGAGGTTAAAGTCCAAAATCAAGGGGTATTAGCAGGGACGGGTTCTATCTCCCAGCTTCCAGTTATTACTGGCTCTCCTTGGCATTTCTTAGCTTGCAGTTGCATAATGCCAGTGTCTGACTATGTAGTCACATAGCAGTCTTCTCTGTGTGTGTCTGTCTCTATATGTTTTCTTCTTTTCTTTATTTTAATGTTTATTTATTTTTAAGAGAGAATGAGACAGAGTGTGAATGGGGGAGGGACAGAGAAAGAAGAAGACACCAAATCCGATGCAGGCTCCAGGCTCTGAGCTGTCAGCATAGAGCCCAACGTGGGGTTCAAACTCAGGAATCACGATATCATTACCTAAGCCAAAGTCAGAAGTTTAACTGGTTGAGACACCCAGGCACCACTGCCTTTTCTCCTTTTCTCTTTACAGGCCCATCCTACTCTGGTATGGCCTCATTTTCATTGGCTATGATCACATCTGCTAACACCGTGTTTCAAAATAAGGTTGCATTCCCAGATAGCAGGGGTTAAGACTTCAATATATCTTTTGGGGGGGATGAAATTTAACCCTCAACAAAAAGCCATTCAGTATTGAACATAGTGGGTTGTTTAAAATTACAGTGTTTATTACTGTAAAGCTGTTGCTTGTGAGGTGTGGACCTGCAAGAACAGTACTTCTATGTTACTTGCCAATAGGATGGGCCTGTACTCAGTGGCTGGGCTGTATTCAGTGTCAGGCTAATGTTCCTTCTACATGGTGGACTTAGTAACCCAAACAAATATCCATAGCACTAGCTAGTAGAACTGGAGCCATGTATTCTTGTCTGCACTAGGAAAAAGGTATATAGGGGCAAGGTGAGGCCCACGTTGAGGAAAGGCTCTGCCTATTTATTTATTTCTGCAGATGGGCTTTACCATCTAAGGAAACTTTCATTTCTATTGTTGGCAAGGTGGGCTGGCCAAGAGCTGCTATTTTTACCCCTCTCACCAGAAATCCTGTTTTCTCTCAAACCCCAGCAGAATCATAATCAGTACTTGTGTTTTTTAATGAGCACCTGCCAAGGGCCATACATTATCCCAGGGATATATGGTGCACATTACTTCTAATTGTTAACACAACCTTTAGGCAGATAGTCATACAAGTGCAACCCTTAAAATTAGCCCTGATAGTGAAAGGCAGGCAATAGCACTTGTTCGACAGTGTGGTCCAAAGGAGGAGGACGTATGTCAGTGCTGGATGCTCTGTAGCATCCCGATGTTAGAGATACAATCAGAAGATGCAAGAGCTAGAAGCACTTTGCTTCAGAATGACCTCTGGGGACATCTTGAGTCTGAGCATCAGGGTTGCATCCCCAGTATGGTAAATTTGTTAGTATCTCTTAAATATCACAAGGGATATACCATTCAGGTCTCTTTTCAGAGATATGAGCATAGATTTAAGATGGATCAGTACAAAAGAAAGGTTATTATTGTGGCATTATAAGAAGCTATCTAGTACCATATCTTTATGTTAGGGTAAAACCATACCCAAATCAAAGCCTTAGGACCAGAGAACTCTAATTCTAGTTTGGTAGATGGACAAGTGGTAGAGGAAGATAGTGTCAAGAAAATAGAAACTTGGGAAAGTTTCCTTTTTTTCTATATTGCAGAGATCACAAACCAGTAACTCAGGATTTGAATGCAACCCACAGATATTCTTTGTTTTGCCCACATAGGATTTTTAAAATTTTAATTTCAGTTGCTGTCATGCAAAAACAAATCAGAGAATTTTATATAAAATCCCATATTTCTGGCTCATTTTTGAGAAGTGTTTGAGTCCACATCTCAAAATGACTCAGTTGCAGCTGCTCCCATTTAGAAGGCAAGGTTTTCCTGATCTCCCATGGTCCCCTCAAGTGTTAATGCTGGATCTCTCTTTGATGTTGTCTTCTTGCTCCCTGTAACCTTTGAGTTTGCGACCATTGCTCTAGATCTTCGGCCAGGATAGATTTATAATAAGGCCACATTCAATTCTCTACTAAATTAAGATAAAGTAAGACAAAGCACCATGAAAACTGAGAGCTCAGTTCTCTTGGAGGTGATGGAAATACTCTAAAATTGATTGTGGTGATAGCCGCACAACCTTGTGAATATAGCTTATAAAACATTAAATTGTACACGTTAAATGGCTGAATTATATGGCATGACTTATAGCTAAATAAAGCTATTAAAAATATAAACCAGGCAAGAGTTGGGGGGGGGGAACACATGATGAATTAACTTCTCAATTCTAGTGTTTGTCATCAAACTCTTAGAAGGTCCATAATACTGCAATATCAGAGTTGCAGTAGACTTGAGTGGCTAAAATCATGAAAAATAAAGATTCGAAATAGCACATGCTTCATGGAGTTGTTAAGAGGACCACATATTTCATGGGGTTGTTCGGAGGAGCAAAAGAGGTAATCCTTTCAAAGCTTATATTACTCTGCCTGGTACATGGTAAACAATAAAATACCAAGGGTTATTGGCTGGTATGGCACAGAAGAGACTTACCAACACTTAACCTAACAACCCTGAAACTGTACACCTAGCCAGTATGCTAAACCATGGAGCATCTCTTCCTGGAGCCTCTTCAAATGTCTAGTTGGTTCTAGATGGCTACAGATTCTCAGCCAGAACTCTAGTAACCTCATAAACATTTAAGTGATAAAGAAAAATAGCATGCAAATACTAAAGTGTCTAGGGAAGTGGGGTCAAACTTTTCATGCCTTATTCAAGCAATGTGATGTAGTAGAGTCTCCACAATGCTGAGAGTAAGGAGACCTGAATTCTAATTTTACTTCCACTCCAAATTGAATTACGTTTAAAGAATACTAAGCTTTCCACTTAAAGAATACTGAATTTAATTCCGTTTAAAGAATACTAAATTTCTTCATATATTGGAGGACAGTGGTATTTACCCTGCTAACTTTACCACGTAAACCACATTTTAAAAAATGAAGCTACTTGGAAGGATTCCAAAGTTACATATAGTATAAGTCATGTTTATTTAAGTATATAAATTGGTGATCCCTATCAAGTGACAAGCTTCCTCCTACAGAAAGGCTAATGGGGCTGAGATTCTTGTAATAAGAGAGGGCCTTGGGGATGGTTTTATAGTTTTAGACCCATTGTCTTTGTAAAGATTCACCAGAGGATGGTGAAACTCTTGGCAATCAGAACAGATGCAGCCTGGGCCACCATATGCCATAAAAGAAAAAAGGACTCTGGCAAAGGAAAATCTTCAAACCAATGTCTTCACCCTATTACAAAATTGAAAATGTCAACTTCCCTAGATTACAGGGTATGGCTCCAAAGCAGAGAAAATTACATTCACACTCCAGAAATGAGAAATTTCTTCTCTGGGAAGAGCTAAGCTGTCATTAGGAATGTATGTACATGGCTGTGACTTTTTTCTTCTAAAGTTCTTTATGAATCTCCATAAAATTCTAAGAAAGATTTAGAAATTGATTAACCCTCTTATATCTCCTCCAAACACAAAGAGATGTCCAGATAACTTCAGATACTTCATCCAGTGGAAATGGGATAGGCAGGGGGCATTTCACCAATGAAGCAGTTGTAGTAACCTTGTTGAACCAAAGGCAAGATCCTTATTCAGGCTTGAGGGACTAGCTGACTTCTGATGCCCCCCTTCCTACAAATCCTTTCAGTTGGAAGTGGTGGACTAAGGAAGCAGCCTCCAGCAGCCTCTTCTAACTCAATTTGTTGTCAAGAGATATTTTAATATGAAAGAGTCGAAAGAAGGAATGGAGAGAAGGGGAATGAAATGGAAGTATCCATGAGACTTGACAGGAAAGGGGGAATATCCTGCCAATAGGGGAATAAGTATGTTAGGCAGTGTTGCAGAGTGGTTAAGAGCATAGGCTATGGCATCAGACACACATGATTTATACTCTGGCTCTGCCACTTATATTCTGATCTAAATATGAAATGGGATGAAAACAATACAGGTCATGTGCAGCCCTTATGAGATTGTATACTTACCTGGCACATAGGAAATGCTAAAATTAAAAGTAGTTTTTATTATGTGCTCTTAAGCATGGCATTCAAAGGCCTTACCAATTTAACCCAAGTCTATATTTCTAGCTTCATTTCCCACATACCTTATACCTGACCACACAGGACCAAAAGAGTATTCAGCAGTCCCAGATTTCATCCTACATGTCCAAATTTTCCCTTCTTTTGTTATGCTAATTTATATGCCTAGTATGCCCTTTCCCTCTTTTCTACCCCCTTAAAATATTACTTTCCCAGTAGGGCCCAGTGTTCCACCACTTTTGTGAAGCTTTCCCTTTTAATATAGGCAGAATTAAGGTTTCCTTTTTCATATTTCCATTACATTTTTTATTTCCCTGGGTTAAGTGCCAGGCTAGCATTTTCAACAACTGTACATGTTTCAGTAATCCTTATGACCTTGTGAAAACAAAGGCTTTATTATATGTATTGTTACTCAGCAGCATAGTAACTGGCACATAGTAGGTAGTCATTGCATTTCATTGACTAGAACTGAGTTTTAGTCAAGGGTCTTATGAATACTTATTCCATCTATTTCATAATAGGTTGCCATGAGGTAAAAGTGTACAAACATATATGAAGGTACTAAAATAATGTAAAGTATTATACAAATGGGAGGAATTGATTACCCAGAATTCAAACTGGAGAGTTTAAATAGAATTCTTCTCTAGTCCTATCAAAAGATAATTAGTATATATATATGTATATATAGTAATATATATTAATAAATATATATTAGTATTTGAGAATTTATGGATGACATAGCTGTAGTTTTCTTATGTAACTGAGAAGATAGTTTTATTAGAGCAAGATACCACAATTGCCAACCACTCTGGAGGAATGGATCTTTGATGTTTCATAAAAAGAGTGGGAAAATTAGCAACCTAACTACCATCAGCATCCACAGTAAAGGCTGACATGATGCCTTGAATGACACTTGGGCAATCTTTCTGGAGCACATACTGTAATTCCTGTCTGTAATATACATATTTGACAATGTTCTTCAGCTAGGAATTTGCTTCCATATACTCTTTCATTCTTTGTTAATGAGTCTGATCTGGACTTTGATTCCATTACCTCTCTGAGTTCAGGGACTTGGTCTTCTATTTATATGTTATCCACAACAGTGCTTATCATGGTTGCTAGAAGCATTGAAAATTCTTGTAAGTAGTGGTTGAATGTAACTGAATTTAGGGAAATTCATAAAGAATCTAGTGCATAGAATAAATAAATACAGTTTTAGACCCAATAAATACATTAAATACATAGGTGGATCAATCTCAGAACCACTTCTTTCAAGTACAGTAATAATATAAAAATTTTACTACTAGAAGCATTTTATAATGCTTTGTCATTTATGAAGTGCTCTCATAAACTCTCTCTCAAAATAACAAATCTGAGTAGACATAGATACTCTGGTGTTTACCTGTCAAATAAATAATTAGAATGAAACATTATTCTTAGGGGATGGAATGGCAAAAAAGTAACAAAGAGCAACTACTATAAGATAAGCATAATTGTAAGTGCTTTCCATGTATTCTCTTATTTAATCCCCTCCATAACCTGTGGATGAGGTATGGTCATTATTTCCACTTTATAGATGAAAAAACTGAGACTTAGATGAATTCATTTGCCCCAAATCACACAGCTAGTAACGATGGAAGGGAGTCTTTACCAAAAAGACTGGTTCAACAAACCTGCAAGAAAGTTCTACCATAATAGGCACTAGATAGAGCTATTTGAAAAGACTCTTACCTAGAAAGCCATTTGTGAAGGGAAAAACATTACCAATTCACAATGGAATAAACGGAATAGTGATGTCTTGGCTAACAAAAACTAATCCAAAGTGTAAATGACATATTAGATCCAAAGCAATAGCCTCACACTCTGAAAGCATTTTTTCCATATAAACATGATAGGCAGAGAGAGGATGGGTCTTGTGTGGAACTTAAGAGGAGAATTTTATAGAAAAACATGGATCCCCTTAAACAAGAATTTTTAAAAAGACCAAAACAAGAAGTCAAAACACAATATGTAATGTAAGTAGGTGTTCAGTATGGGATTGATAAAGCACAATTTTGTATGCTTATTTTGGTGACAGCTTCACTTAGAGGTAAAGGAGCCATTTTAAGGTGATAGCCCTGAACTCTTTCTTAAAGAATACCTTTTTTTCAGTTCAGCCTGACTGTCTGAACCATCAGAAGGGTTGGTTGTTCTGCAGAACTGTTTATGGTGTGATCATTTTGCATGGGCTCATGCTCCTTTGAAAATTGCAAACGCTTGACACAGATGCTATCCCTCCCATTCCTGTGCCCATGGCAGACATTACAAATAAATCACAGCACTCTTTCTCATCTGGAATCGACCTTAGAATCATTCTTGATACAGCATTGCAGCTGGCAACTACCAATCAATTGGATTTGGCATGTGAAATGAAACCTATCTGTCATCCCTGCCCCAGAGTATATAGATTATTTGCAATCCGAGATATAGCCGGCATCATAGACTGCAAACACCAGTAATGAGTACGTCTTTACTAACCCAGTGTTACTAGGCAATGGAAGCTTCCTTCCCTGGTTTTATCTTCCTTCTACTGCTGCTCTAGTCATCCCTGACCCACTAGGACCCACTTTTTTTTTGATAACAGAAATAAATTTGTTAGGCATCAAGTACCTTTAGGAAGACTTTAATGATAAGATCAATCCTGCTACTTGTTCATCCCAACCCTCAAAGGCTTTAGGAATATGATGTTGAATACAAACTCCTAAAGGCTTAGATTCTGCTTGTATAATGCTCAATCGTTTTAGTTCTTTCCCATATAGAGTGAGCTGTGATGTAGTTAAAAGCATTGAATTATAAATAAGATGACCTGACTTATAGTCCTGCTTCTGCAACTTTACTTATGGTTTTCCGCTCTGAGTCTCAGTTTCCCCATTTGTAAAATAGAAATTGTAATACCTGTCCTACTTATCAAATCGCTTATTGTGAAACTGTTAAACCATTCATTTCCTTTATTGATTATTTCATTTTATGTCACTATTCCTCAAGTATTTTGCCTCACATTGTTAAATAGGATTGGATTTGACTCAAAAGAATACTTGAAAAAATACTTAGACTGGGTGATAATAATTTAAAAAATGTTTTTGACTCGTTGTGTTTCATTTGTTGTTATGTGTGTGTGGAGGTTCTCTTACTTATTCACCAAAACCCTACATTTTCATAAGTGACAAGAGAATGGATTGACTTGCTTCTCAGCCATGTTCCTGGCTTGGTCATAACTTGGTCAATGGATGTAAATTACAGACTTATAAAAACAAAGCAGCGTACTGACTGGCCCAAATCCTTAGCTCAAATGTGTGCAATCTTTGACATAAAAGGAAGCAGAGATTCTTAGAATTTACTGGTCAGCAGTGCCTTGATGTTCTGGGCCAGTTGTTTATTTTCTTTTAAATTTTTAAATGTTTGTTTATTCTTGAGACAGAGAGAGAGAGAGAGAGAGAGAGAGAGAGAGAGAGAGAGAGCGCACACAGGGGAGGGGCAGAGAGGGGGGGTGACACAGAATTTGAATCAGTCTCTGAGCTGTCAGCACAGAGCCTAATGCAGGGCTCAAACCCACAAACCGTGAGATCATGACCTGAGCTGAAGTCGACACTTAACCTGAGCCATCCACGTGCCCCTGGCCCAGTTATTTTCAACTGTAGTTTTCAGTTTCCTAGTTCTGCACAGGGATGCCTCAGGGGCTACTTTATATGCTTTAAAAAATATCTTGATGAGGAAGAATGAAATATGGCTATTTGTAGCAAAGTGGATGGACCTTGAGGGTGTCATGCTAAGCGAAATAAGTCAGGCAGAGAAGGATAGATACCATATGTTTGCATTCATAGGTCTAACAGGAGAGACCTGGCAGCGGACCATGGGGAGAGGAAGGGGGAAAGAGAGCGGGGGGAGAGTGAGGGACACAGATCAAGGGAGACTACTGAATACTGAAAATGAACCATGGACTGAAGGGGGAGGGGGAGGGAAGGAGGGGGTGATGGTCATGGTGGGGGGCACATGTGGGGAGAAGCACTGGGTGTTATATGGAAATCAATTTGACAATAAACTATTATTAAAAAAATAAAAAATAAAAAATGTCTTGATATGAATGAACGAAGGCAAAATTTGGAAAATATAGTACATTGCTAACCTTCTATGCTTTCAGATGCCTATTTGATTCAGATTAGTATAATCATTAATTGGCATCCTGTCCAGGCTTTGGAGCTGTGGTTATCTAATATTCCTGATATCTAATATCTTAAAACTCAGAGCTATAACTTGACTTATTCGGCTTTGACTTTCCCATTTTTTCTCTCTTTGCCCAGGTTCCTTTTTCAAATTTTGATGCTCACTCAGTACCCATTGCTTAAACCTGTCTGTAACTCATGCATACAATTTCTGGGATGATTTCGCAAACTCCACTCATGAATTAATGAAAATCAGCCATGTGCATTCAAAAGGAGAGTTCTTTTTAGTTGGGACTTGATAATTCTAGATTTAATACAAATGAAAATACTCAAGTTAACTCAATTACAGTTGTAACAACACTAGGACATACTATCAAGTGTGTCAAAAATATTTAGAATATTTAATACATATGTTATTAATAATGGAGCAGATACATGGACTTAATATTTTGGAGAGGCTTGCTTTAACAGAATTATTTCCATTTAGAAATTCTCTTTGGTCTAGCTACAATCAATCTGATTTATCTTCTGGACTTTGAGTTATAGAAAAGTTCACAGGCATAACACTCATTGAAAACATAAAGGTTGATTATCATTGTGTGAGGAGGTTGAAAATAAATTCTTTGGCAACTGCTACATCTGGGTTTGCAGTTAATGACCTTTTTGGATCAGTGCTCAGGACACCAATCTGCCGTGTGCCTGGCTCTGCTAAGGTTGCAACCAGTCTGAAGCAAGCAGGCTAACAATTGAATAAAGTGGCCCAATGTGAGAAGCAGTTTAAAAGCATTAATGTCATCATGTCTACCTGGGAAAGAGCTTCTCACTTGCCTTGAGGATCTTCCCCTTATGTATGGGGCATATAAGGAAAAAATATAGCTGGTAATTTAAAAAATATTACTGGTTTTTAATTAATAAACTTTATTTTTAAAGCAGCTTTAGGTTCACAGCAAAATTAAATGGGATATACAGAGATTTTCCATATATCCCCTGCACACACACACGCGCACGCACACACAGACACACACACACACACACAGCATCTTCCACTATCAACATACCAGACTTGTTTATTTATTACAATATGAATCTATGTTGGTACATTCTTATCACCCAATGTCCATAGTTTACATCAGGAATTACTCTTGGTATTGTATATTTTGTGGGTTTTGAAAAGTGTAAAATGACATGTATCCATCATTAGAATATCATAAAGAATAGTTTCACTGTTCAAGAAATATTCTGTGCTCTTTTCATCTCTCTCACCTCCTAACCCCTGGAATTACTAATCTTTTTCCTGTCGCCATTGTTTTGTCTTTTACAATATGGCTAGAATCCTGTAGTATGCTGCCTTTTCAGATTGATTTTTTTCACTTAGTAATATGCATTTAAGCTTCTTCTGTATCTTTTCATGGCTTGATAGCTCATTTCTTTTCAGTGTTGAATAATATTTCATTGTCTGATTTGCCACAGTTTATTTATCCATTCACCTACTGAAGGGTATCTTAGCTGTTTCCATGTTTGGACAATTATGAGCAAACCTGCTATAAACATCCATGTATAGCTTTTAATGGACATGTTTTCAATTCATTTGGGTAAATGCCAAGCAGCATGTTTACTGGACTGTATAGTAAGAGCATACTTAATTTTCTAAGAACTCACCAAATTCTCTTCAAAAGTGGCTATACCACTTTGCATTCCTATCAGCAAAGGGAGAGAATACTGAAAACAAACCGAGGGTTGAAGGGGGAGGGGGTGGGGAAAGGGTGGTAGTGGTAATGGAGGAGGGCACTTGTGGGGAAGAGCACTGGGTGTCATATGGAAACCAATTTGACAATAAACTATTAAAAATAAATAAACATAAAAAAATAAATGAATGAAATTTCCTGTTGCTCCACATCCTTGCTAGCATTTGGTGTTGTCAGTGTTTTGGAATTTGGGCTATTCTGATAGATGTGTGATATTATCTATTTTTTTTAATTCACAATTCCCTAATGATATATGATGTTAAACATCTTTTCATATTTACTTGCCAAATGTGTGTTTTCATTGGTGAGATACCTGATCAGGTCTTTAGGCCACTTTTTAAATGAGGTTGTTTGTGTCTTCACTGTTGAGTTAAGGGTTCTTTATATATTTTGAATAAGAATCCTTCATCAAATGTGTGTTTTGCAAATATTTTTCTTTTTATTCTCTTGACATTGTCTTTCATAGAGCAGAAATTTTTAGTTTTAATAATATCCAGCTTACCAATTATTTCTTTAATGGATCATGCCTTTGGTGTTATATCTAAAAAGTCATCACCATACCTAAAGTCATTTAGGTTTTTCTCCTAAATATATCCTAAAATTTTTTCAGTTTTGTGTTTTATATTCAGGTCTATGATCCATTTTCAAGTTAAATTTTGTGAGGGGAAAAAAGGTCGGTGTTTTTAAATTCATTTGTTTTGCATATGGATGTCACTATTTGTTGAAAAGACTAACTTTGCTCCATTGTATTGTTATTTGCTTGTTGTCAAAGATCAGTTGACTATATTTATGTGTGTCTATTTTGGGGCTTTCTATTCTGTTCTCTCAATCTGTTTGTCTATTCTTTCACTGATGCCATACTATCTTGATTACTGTCACTTTATAATAAATATTATAATTGAATAGTATCAGTCTTTCAACTTTGTTCTATTCTTTCAATATTGAGTTGGCTATATTCTGGGTCTTTTTCTCTCTGTATAAACTTTAGAATTAAAAAATATAAATAAAAAATAAAAAAACCACTTTAGAATCTGTTTGTCAATACACACAAAATAATTTGCCAGAATTTTTATTGAGATTTCAGTGAATCTTTATATATCAAATTAGGAACAACTGACAACTTGAAAATACTTAGTTTCCCTATCTATGAACATGGAATACCTTTATTTATTTCTTGATATCCTTTATCAGAGTTTTTTCCACATATATCTTGAACATATTTTATAAAATGTATATGTATTTCATTTGGGGATGCAAGTATATTGAGATATACTTGACATAAATTGTATAAGTTTAAGATGTACAGTGTGATGATTGAACACATGTATATATTGTGAAATGTTTACCATAATAAGGTCAATTAACACATCCTTCTCATTACATAATTACCATTTTGTTGTTGTTGTTATGGTGAGCACATTAAAGAATTATATTCATAGAAACTTTCAAGTATACAATGCAGTTTTGATAACTATACTCAACATATTATGCATTAGATCCCTGAAACTTATTCATCTTATGATTGAATGTCTGTACCCTATCAACAACATCTCCCCATTTTCCCCACCCCCAAGACCCTGATAACCATCATTCTGCTCTGTTTCTAAATATATATATTTATACCACATCTTCTTTATCCATTCATCTGTCAGTGGACACTTAAGTTGTTTCTATGCCTTGGATATTGTGAATAATGCTGCTATGAACATGGGAAGACAGATATCTCTTTGAATTAATGATTTCATCTTCTTTGGATATATGCCCAAAAGTGGGATTGTTGAATCATATGGCACTTCTATTTTTAATTTTTTGAGGAAACTCCATACTGTTTTCCAAAATGACTTTACCAATTTATATTTCCACCCAAAGTGCACCAGTGTTCCCTTTTCTCCACATCCTTACCAGAATTTATCTCTATATTTTGATAATAGCCATTGTGACAGGTATGAAGTGATATCTTTTTGTGATTTTGATTTGCATGTCATGGATGATTGGTTATGTGGAACACCTTTGCACATAACTGTTGGCTATTTGTATATCTTCTTTGGGAAAATGTCTATTCAAATCCTTTGTCCATTTTTAATTTGGATTATGTGGGTGTTTGTTCTCATGTTGCATGAGTTCCTTATATATTTGGATATTAACCACTTATCAGATATGTGGTTTGCAATTATTCCTCCCCCATTCCGTAGGTTGTCTTTCCTTTCTGTTGATCACTATTTTTGCAGTGTGGAAGCTTTTTAACTTGCTGTAGTCCCAGTTGTTGACTTTTCTTTCGTTACTTTGCACATTTGGTTTCATATACAAAATATTATTGCCAAGACCAATGTCAATAAGCTTTTTCCCTATATTTTTGTTTAGGAGTTTTATGGTTTTAGTTCTTACACTTAATCTTTTAATCTATTTTGAGTAAATTTCTGTTAGTGGTGTAAGATAAGGGTCCAGTTTCATTCTTTTACATGTAGACACCAATTTTCCTAGCACCATTTATTGAAGATACTATTTTTTCCCCATTCTTGGATCCCTTGTCAAATATTAGTTGACCATATGTTTATGGGGTTATTTCTGGTTTCTTGATATGTTCCATTGGTCTATGTGTTTGTTTTTATGCCAGTAACATACTATTTAATTACTATAACGTTATAATATAGTTTGAAATCAGAAAATGTGATGGCTAGATTTTGTTCTTTCTCAGGATTGATTTAGCTTTTCAGGATCTTGTGTGATTCTAAACCAATTTTTGGATTGTTTCTTATATTTTGGTAAAATATTACATTAGATTCTTGATAGGCATTGCGTTGAATCTATGGTTGGCTTTGGATATCATGGACATTATGACAATATTAACTCATCCAGTCTATAAGCACAAGATATATTTCCCTTTATTTGTGTCTTTAGTTTTTTCATCAATATTGTATAGTTTTTCAGTGTACAGAATTAAAAAAAATTTTTTTAATTTATTTTTGAGAGAGAGAGATAGCATGAGCAGGGGAGGGTCAGAGAGAGAAGGAGACACAGAATCCGAAGCAGGCTATAGGCTCTGAGCTGTTAGCATAGAGCCTGATGCGGGGCTCAAACCCACCAACCATGAGATCATGACCTGAGCCAAAGTCGGACGCCTAGCAGACTGAGCCACCCAGGCGCCCCTCAGTGTACAGATCTTCAACTTCCTTGGATAGATTTATTCCTAGATTTATTATTTATTTTATTGTTTTTGAAGCTACTATTACTGAAATTGGTTTTTCTAAAATTTTTAAAGATAGTTCATTGTTAGTGTATAGAAATGTAACTGATTTTTGTATGTTCATTTTGTATCCTGAAACATAACTGAATTTTTTATTAGATCCAACAGTTTTTAGTTGGAGTGTTTAGTATTTTCTACATATAAAATCATGTAACCTACAAATAATTTTTCTTCTTTGTTTTCTGATTCAGATGACTTTTATTTCCTTTATCTGCCTCATTTCTCTGGTACGACTTCCAATACTGTGTTAAATAGGAGTGGTGAGAGTGGGCAGCTTTGTCTTGATTTGATCAGCATCAAACTTTTAGTCTTTTACCATGAAGTATGATGTTAGGTTTGGACTCTTCATATATAGCCTTTATTCCATTAAGGTTTATTTCTTCTATACCCAATTTGTTGGTAGTTTTTATTATGAATGGATGTTGAGTTTTGTCAAATGATTTCTCTGCATCCATCAAGATGATGGTATGATTTTTATCTGTCATTCTATTAATGCAATGTGTCACATTTGTTTATTTGCACATTTTGAATCATGCGTGCACTCCAGGGTTGAATCCCATTTGATTGTGGTGTATGATCTTTTTAATGTGCTACTGAATTCTGTTTGCTAGTGTTTTGTTCAGAATTTTTGCTTCTATATTCATCAGTGATATTGGTCTGTAGTTTTCTTTTCTTATAGTGCCCTTATCTGCCTTTAGTATCAGAGCAATGCTGGCCTTGTAAAATGAATTTAGTAGTGTTCCCTCCTCTTGAAATTTTTGAAAGAGTTTGAGTAGGACTGGCATTAATTATCCTTTAAATGTTTGGTAAAATTTGAGTGAAATCATCTGATCTTGGGCTTTTCATTGTTGGGAGGTTTCTGATTACCGATTCAATTGCCTTACTAATTATTTGTTAAGATCTTCTATTTCTTCATGATTTAGTCTTGGCAGGTAAAATGTTTCTAGGAATTTATCCAGTTTTCTATATTGTCTAGTTTGTTGATGTACAGTTAGTTGTTCATAATAACTCTGATGATCCTTTCTATTTCTATGGTATCAATTGTAACATCTCTTCTTTCATTTATAATGTTATTTATTTGGGTCCTCTCTTTTTTTTTTTTCTTGGTTAGTCTAGCTAAAGGTTTGTCAATTTTATTTTTTCAAAAAACAATTTTTAGTTTTATTAATCTTTTTCTATTGTTTTGTGGTTCTCTGATCCATTCATTTTTTTCTCTAATCTTTGTTACTTTATTCCTTCCACTAACTGGTTTTGGTTTTTTCTTTCTTTCTTTTTTTTTTTTTTAGTTTCTTAAGGTTTAAAGTTAGGTTGTTTAATTTAGATATTTTAATTTTCTTAACATATGCATTTATTGTTATAAAATTTCTTCTTAGAACTGCTTTTGCTGTATCCCATAAATTTGGATATATTATGTTTCCATTTTTGTTTGTCTCAAGGTATTTGAAAATTTTTCCTTTTGTTTTCTTTTATCCATTGATAATGCAAGAGTGTGTTGTTTAACTTCTATTTATTTGTAAAATTTCCTACTGTATTAATTTCTAATTTTATATCACTGTGCTCAGAAAAGATAATTCATGAGATTTCAACCTTCTCCAACTTTATAACACTTGTTTTGTGGCCTCATGTGATCTATCCTGGAAAGTGTCCCATGTGTGCCTAAAAAGAGTGTGTATTCTGCTTCTGTTGAATGTAATGTTCTATATATGTTAGGTCTATTAGGTCTATGGTGTTGTTCAAATCCACTTTTTTTTTTTAACTGATTTTCTGTCTGGATGACCTATCCATTGTTGAGTAGGATGCTAAAGTCTCCAACTATTATTGTATTATTGTATTGCTGTTTATTTCTCCTTTTAGTTCTCTTAGCATTTGCTCTTTTCCTTGGTGAGCCTTCCTAGATGGTTATTGATTTAATTGATATTGTCAAAGAAACAACTTTCCATTCTGTTGATTTTTTTGTACTGATTTCCTGTGATTAATTTTATTGATTTCTACTCTAATTTTTACCGTTTGTTTTCTTCTACTCACTTTGGACTTAATTTTCTCTTTTTCTATTTATCTAAACTAGATGCCTAGATGATTGAGTTTAGAGGTTTCTTTTCTGATGTATGCATTCAATGCTGTAAGTTTCCTTCTAAGCACTGCTTTTGTTGCATCCCACAAATTTTGATAAATTTTATTTTTTTATTTTTATTATTATTTTATTATTATTATATTTATTTTATTTTCACTCAGTTACTTCAATTTTTTAATCCAATCTATGTGTTATTTAGAAGTGTGTTGCTTAATTTCCAAGTATTTTGGGAAGATTTTCTAGTTATCTTTTTATTATTGATTTTTAGTTTAATTTCATTGTGGTCTGAAAGAAGACATTATATGAGTTCTATTCTTTTAGATTTGTTAGTGTTTTATGGCTGAGAATGTAGTCTGCCTCAGCGAATGTTTCATATGCATTTGAGAATGTGTATTCAGCTGTTGTTGAGTAAAGTAATCTATAGATTTCTATTATACTCAGTTAATTGATGGTATGGTTGAGTTCACCTATGTCTTTTTTATTTTCTGTCTGATGGATCAGTCCATTTCTTATAGAGGAGTATTGAACCTTTCAAACTTTATGGTGGATTCCTCTATTTCTCTTTACATTTCTATCAGCTTTTGTCTCACATATTTTGAGGCTCAATTTTTAGGTGCATACATGTTAATGATTATTATGTCTTCTTGGAGAATTGACCTCGTTATTGTTACATAATTGTTACATAATTATCCTTGATAATTTTCTGTTTGAAATTAATATTGCTATTCCTGCATTCTTTTGATTAGGGTTAGCATGTATATCATTTTCCAGTCATTTGCTTTTCATCTATATGAGCTTTTATAATTTAAAAAGTTTTATTTTTTGAGAGAGAGAGAAAGACAGAGTGTGAGTGGGGAAGGGGCAGAGACACAGAATCTGAAGTAGGCTCCAGGTTCCAAGCCTTCAGCACAGAGCCTGATGCATGGCTGTGAGCCTTTATATTTATTTATTCATTTTTTATAGTTTATTGTCAAGTTGGTTTCCATATAACACCCAGTGCTCATCCCAACAAGTGCCCTCTTCCATGCCCATAACCCCCCTTCGCCTCTCCCCCACCCCCATCAACCCTCAGTTTGTTCTCAGTATTTAAGGGTCTCTTATGGGTTTCCTCCCTCAGTCAAGCCTTTATATTTAAATTGAGTTTCTTATAAGCAACTGATAGTTGGATCTTATTTTTTTTTTAACACACTATGATCATCTCTGTCTTTCGATTGCTACATTTAGACCATTGACATTTAAGGTGACCATTTATGTAATTTTATTAATTACCACATTTGTTATTATTTTCCATTTGTTGTCCTTGTTCTTTGTTCCTATTTTCTTTCACACTTTTTCTGCATTTTGTAGTTTTGAGTATTATATCTGGCTCCATTTTCCCTCCTTTCTTGGTATATTAATTTATTTAGTAGTTGTCTTAGAGTTTGCAATATACATTTACAAAAAATCCAAGTCCACTTTCAAATAAGACTATACCACTTCATTGGTAGAGCAAGTACCTTATAATAACAAAATACTCCTAATTACTTCCTCCCATCCTTTGTGTCATTACTGTCATTCATTTCATTTATAAGCAAATATATGTATATAAGAATAAAAAGTTGAATACCTTGTTGTTATTATTTTGAATAAGTTGTTAGTTCTTAGAACAATTAAGGATAAAAACAATTAAAAATTTCATTTTGCCTTCACATTCATTTTCTGATATTCTTTCTTTATGTATATCTGAGTTTCTAACCTGTATCACTCTTTTTCTCCCGTTTAAATAACTTCTTTTAACATTTCTTGTAAGGCAATTCTACTAGCAAAAAAGAATTCCCTCAAATTTTCTTTGAGAAAGTCTTTATTTTTCACAGAATAAAAAATTCTAGGTTTTCTTCTCTCACAACAGTTAAATATTTTACTCTATTTTCTTCTTGTTTGCATGGTTTCTAAGAAGTCAGATGTAATTCTTATCCTAGTTCCTCTATAGGTAAAGTGTTTTTTCCTCAGGCTTCATTCAAGATTTTTTGTCTTGGACTTCTGAAATTTGAAAATGATATGTCTAGGTGTAGAATTTTGGGGAAGGCATTACATTCATCTTGATTAGTTTCTCCTGAGCTTTCTGGATCTTTAGTGTGAAGTCTGACATTAATTTGGGGGAAACTCTAAGTCAGTACTGCTTCACATACTGCTTCTTTTCCTTTCTCTCTTTCTTCTACTGGTATTCCCTTTATGCATATGTTACATCTTTTGTATTGTTGCAAAGTTTTTGGACATTCTGTTCTGGGTTTTTCTTTTCAGGTCTTTTTCTTTGCTTTTCAGTGTTAGAAATTTGAAAGTTTCAATTGTCATAATCTCAAACTCAATCTCAGGGATTCTCTCTGTAGCCCCATTCAGTCTACTAACAAGGCCATCAAAAACCTTTATTTCTATTACAGTGCTTTTGATCTCTAACATTTCCATTTGATTCTTTCTTAAAATTTCCATCTCTCTGCCTACATTATCCATTTTTTTATGTCATCTACTTTTTTCAATTAAAGCCTTTAGCAATTAAATAATCTAAAATTTAAAATTTTTCATTCTTCTGCATGTGCAGGAGAAACCTAATAGGAGACCATGGGAATGGGAAAGGGGGAGGAAAGAGTTGGGGAGAGGGAGTGAGACAAATCATGAGAGACTTTTGAATGCTGAGAACAAACTGAGGGCTTAAGAGGGAGGGGGAAGGGGGAGGGGGGTGATGGTCATGTAGAGGGGCACTTGTGGGGAAAGGCACTAGGTGTTATATGGAAACCAACTTGGTAATAAACTATATAAAAATTTAAAATTTTTAATACTTTAATATTCATTTTTGAGACACAGAGACAGAGCATGAGTGGGGGAGTGGCACACAGAGAGGGAGATACAGAATCCAAAGCACAGACCTCCATGTGGGGCTCAAACCAACAAACTACAAGATCATGACCTCAGCTGAAGTCTGACACTTAACCAACTAAGCCACCCAGGTGCCCGTAAACAAATTAAATGTAGAAATCAGAAGAATTAAAAAAATTCTTGTTCTGCTAATTCTAACTTTCCTGCCACATCTGACTTTAGGATGATGCTAGTTCAATGTCTTCAAACTATGTTTTTTGTTTTGTTTTGTTTTTGTCTTTTAATATGGTTTATAGTTTTTTCTTGATAAGTAGACATGATGTACTCAGTAAAAGAAACTTCAGTAAATAGGATTTTATTTATTTATTTTAAAAAATATTTAACATTTATTTATTTTTGAGAGAGAGACACACAGAGTGTGAGTGGGGGAGGGTCAGAAAGAGAGGGAAATACAAAATCCGAAGCAGGCTCCAGGCTCAGAGCTGTCAGCACAGAGCCTGGCACGGGCTTGAACCCACGAATTGTGAGATCATGACCTGAGCTGTAGTCGGCCACTGAACTGACTGAGCCACCCAGGCCACCCCTGTAAATAGGATTTTAGTAATGTGCTGGTAAACTGTCAGGAGAAGGGAAGTGTTCTCTAGTCCTATGGTTTTGAAGACCCTATGCTTCTGGATTGTGAAATTCACCAGTGTTTCTCAGGGGTTTTTTTCTTTCTTCTTTTATATGGGACAGAATGACTGGAGGGAGCTGGAGTTGTGTATTTCCCTTCCCCTGTGTGGAAAACTAGAAGGGTTGACATTGGTTATTTCACTTTTCTCAGGTGGGTTAGACTTTGGTAAAACAGTTGGACATTAGGTCCTGAA
Source organism: Suricata suricatta (assembly GCF_006229205.1). NCBI lineage: Eukaryota > Metazoa > Chordata > Mammalia > Carnivora > Herpestidae > Suricata > Suricata suricatta. The sequence goes on from NC_043717.1 coordinate 77,070,439, forward strand.
AGCAGAACTTAAGAAGAATAGAATGCTCTGAAATATTTCATAGTCTTTCTTTTCTCCTCCACCTGGAAGCATAGTGGGATTTTCCTCCTTTATCCACTGTGAGAATCAAATTGAACTCTGGGAGGTAAATGTGGTCTCTCCTATGATTGGTTCTCCTGGAATTTTTAACTCTTAGAGTTGTGTAAACTGAGTTTCCAGCATTTTGTCAGTTATAATCCAGGTTTGTTTGGTTGTTGTTGTTGTTGTTTACCCAGCACTGGCTCCCATGGAGGTTTTGCTTCTAGTAAACTGATTCTCTGCATCCTCCATGTATCTCTCCAACTTGGGAAGGGGTAGTGATTTGTCCTGTGATCTCACTTCTTTGCCAGACCTAAGAAGTGTTTTTTCAGTTTGTTCAACTTTTTGCTTGTTGTTAAAATATAGTGGCAACTTCTAAATTCCTTAAATGCCAGACTAGAAATTGGAAATAAATCTGGAAATTGTAGGTACAAAATTATAGTTGTTTTTTGGGCCCTCCAGGTCCACCATATAGCTCCTGTACCAGCTGAGTCCATAGGTGAAGCGACATCAATATTCACCCCCCACCGGCATTACCAAGAATCTTATGGTACTCATAATCCCATGTACACATCTGAGTTCTTCAGAACATACTCATATTGAATAGCAGCTGTGTATCCATTTGCTTTTTTCTGAAGGAGACAGTTCAGTGTGTTTGGCACCTCTGTGTGATTGTTTATAATTTATGTACAATTTCAAGCAGTTACTCTTCTGATCTCCTTGAGAGTTTTATGAAATAGCATTACAGTCTTCAGGGAGATGTTTTTTCATTTTTGGAAAATATATTTTGTAAAGGAAACAATTTTGAAAGAAGTGATTGCTAACAAACTCCCCATGCACTCATGACACATACCCAGTAATTGGCTTCCTTTGGATTTGAGCTCCTTTTTGGTAGGAGAGATGGAGGTGGAAAGAAAGCAGAAGGTTTACAAGGTGCCAGAGAGGAGGCTGGAGAAAATTCAATGTGAGGAGGAAGCTAGAAAGAATCCAAAATGAGCCGAACAATGTTGTCTTGAGAACTACTGACAAAGCATAAAGAAAAGCTTTAAAATTTTTTTAAGCCTTTATTTCTTTTTTCTCCAAGGTTTGATTTAAATTCCAGCTAGTTAACATACAGTGCAATATTAATTTTAGGTCTAGAATTTAGTGATTCATCACTTCCATTCAACACCCAGTGCTCACAAAAAGTGCCCTCATTAATCCTCATCACCTGTTTAACCTATTCCTCCCATATATATTTTAAGGATATGATAATCCATTAGATTATTAAATCCAAATACATGCACCTTATTTCTCTCTTTTACCTGTTTAGGAAAGATATTTATCAGATGGTCAGGTTTAAACTTTCATTCCATTTCACCAAAATTTTGAAAATATTAGCTTAATTTCAAAAATATATTTTATTTAACTTATTTAATAAATTTAATATCTGTTAAAAATTTCCTGGTTTTTAAGTTATTTTATCATAAATACCATACTAGAGGTTTCTTCTAAATTAACTTTGCATCATTTCCTCTTTATCAAAGCAGATTTGCTATGGATATTTAATGGGGGAAATGTGAAAGGGGATGGAGAAGCCATAGATATTTGAAAAAAAACCTTAACCTCTGCCTCACATGGAAAAAAAATCTTCTCGATAATTGAAATTGCCAACCCCTCATCTCCTCAGCTGTGAGCATGAGAGTCCAAGACTAAATAATATTATTTCAGGAAAAATCAATAAGTCTCATAAAATTACTACTCTCTAATGAACACAGAACAGTATTTCTGAAAGAAAATATTATTTATTGCTCTGTTCTATATGTATACTTTTAGAGATTGATAAGAGATGTAGAATAACCAGAGAATTCCTTTGAAGCACCTGATAAATCACTTTTCCTCCAATTGTGAAAGGAGGAATTTTATTTTTCATTGTAGAACTTTCAGAGTAAATATCCACTGGCTTCTCTAGCACTCCAAATGTAAGAAGTATAACCCAAGCTCTGTTGTTCAGTATAACTTTCAGTCTGGCCCTCTGGGCTAGACACAGAACAGGCCCCAAACTCGAATTCTGGTGCATGGATCATTTCCAAATCACTCAGAAAAAGGCAGCAGTCAACAGTAAGCCCTAATGACATTCACAGGATATCCTATTAAATAAGAAACATTCAGCTAGTGTTGAGTATTGGGGGACCATAGTAGATACTATATCCTTTGGATTCACCATCTATAAAATAGAAACAGTGTCTTTCACATATTAATTATAATATACGGAAATTATGAACAAATTCCACAGAACTACCTCCTAACATATGTTGGTCATTGGCTTCTGTCTGCTTGCCTCACTCAGCTATCTCATATTTCTGTATCTTTTCCCTGGGAAAAGAACCAGGAAACAGTGGAATGGCAGATAATGAATGGAGGGATGGAGAGGGAACAAATTAGGAAGTCAAGAGTTTCCATGACTTAAAACGTTGATTCTTCCCTCGAAAGCAGCATATTTGTTACTAGATCATCTCTACCAGGCAGTACAGCATAATTAGTTTAAAAAATAGGTTTTTGTGTCAGATATAGAGGTTTGAATCTCAGCTCTTTCACTTACTTACTGCAGGGTCTTAGGCAAGCCATATATCTAAACTTTCCGATTCAATTTATCATCAGTGAAATGAAGCTAAGAATGCCTTCATTAGCTTATTTTCAAGATTAAATGAAATTAATAATGTAAAAGGGAATGCATCATTCATTCCCAAATAAGTATTCTGTAAGTGATGGTTGTGGTGGTGGTGGTGAAGTTGTTGGTTGTCTTTCATTGGAACCCATATCCATCACGTGTTTACTTTCTTTTAACATTGTTGGGGTGGGCCCAGTGTCCATTATGTAAGCTTCTACAAAAGACTATGGGTCTGCAGCAACTGAACACCTATTTTCATTATTTTTCAAATATGATTTTTGTCTTTATAAAGTTCCTACTCATCTTTATGAACACAAGTGGATTTGGGGTCATGACCCTCGACCTTATAAATTTCCCAGAGGTTTAATATATAGATTTATTTTAAGTAATGTTTAGCTGGTTGTCATACTAACTATTCAGAACTTTGATAGAATCAGAGAAGCCATTCAATTAAATTGAACTGAGCTTGTGTTTCATGTTGCTCATTTTTCACTAGGTAGTAATACCTGTCACATGAAGTGTGGGTTCTGAAGTCAGCAAAGTTCAGTTGCTTGGGACATTATGAAAGCTACCGAACTTTAATATAATGAATACTGCGGGAGCCAATGTCCATATAGAATCCAGAATCAGGGAAGTAAACCTATCAGCTTTCTACAGCTTTCCATAGTTCTACCTTCTTAGAGGCTTCATTGGTAGGCCTCAACTGACACTGGTTCTTAAACCAATACTGGTAGGGTCATGAGGGCTTTCATCAGATTAACTCCTCATCTACACCACCAAATCAAAGGGTAAGCATTTGGATAGCTGGAATGCCATCTTGAATTCAAAACACTTTATATCCATAGTGAAGTTAGTGGCCAGTTTTCAGCATTCCTTTATCCTCTGCAATGATGGACAAAGTTGACTGAGTTAATCAAAACCATGGCTTCCCCACTGTTGATATTTAGGCTTTCAATCCTTTCTCTGGGGCTCTGGTTGGATATAGTAAATTAAGAGATCCATTTCTTTCTTCTAGAAAGACTGAAAGTTGATCACATTCCCTCTCTGTGCCTCAATGATCTTCCTGGAATGACCTAGAAGAGGGAGACTTGAAATTTCAAGATGATGCTACCCATAGTATATTCCCTTATTATTTGAAAAATAATCTGCCAATACACTTTTAAATTATATTTGCATATGAGAATAATTAAAAGCCATCTGGGCAGAAAAAAGGATGGAAGGAAGAGGAACCCAAAGTGTCCTCTATACAGCTGCCACTATCAATGACAAATACCCTTGAGGCCACCTAGCCCAGTGCCATGCCTTCACTATAGGTCAACTCAAATCCATTTCATGGCTGGTGTTTTAGCCATTCTTGAATATACTGATTCCATTTTTTTGCTTACTCATATACACAAGTTCATCTTCATATTTAAATAAACATTTTCTTGATGCAATTTTATGCTATTTTTTTCTTGGTTTATTTTTATGAAGAAGGGGATTGTGTGGCTTGGAGACATTTTACTCTGGCATGGATCTTCAAAGTCTCCCTGCAGACTAACCCCCTGAGGCCTGGTGTCAGATCACAACCAGTTTCCTTTGCAGTGATATAACCTTACAGAACATAGGATGACTTGACAGTCTGACAGACACTTAAAGTGTGAAGATGAATAAAAGATACATCACTCCTGATGGATCTATTTAAAAAAAAAGCTGTCAGTCGATGTAAGCACTATTCTAAAAACATACAGTACCATATCGGTGCTAGAGGGTATTGGATATAAAAAAAAAAGAGCTGGCAGATGGATAATTTTTGATAGGTCTATGTGTATGTGAAAACCAAGCTGAGAAGGAGTTTGTTAGTCTTCATCCATTGCCCTGATTTGAAAATCATATTTGGAAGCTTTGCTTTCTTTCTCTTTGACTTTTCTCAAGTCCCACATTATTAGCCAGTAGGTAGACTGGATAATGATCTAGGGGTGATATGTCTAATGTGAGTGATGACAGGCAGGAGATTCTAGCCAAAATATATTACTCACTGTTGTTACTTTGCTTGAAATTCTACCATTAAAATTTCTTATTTGGAAAATGTACTACAACTCAGACACTGGGAAAGAACCTTCAGCTTACTCGAGTGGGGATTGATTTTCAGAAATTTATGATATCAGGGCATTAAGGATTGTGGGTCAGAAAGAAGTCCATGTAAAAAGGAAGAGACCAGAGAGTCAGAAGTCACCAAATTTCAATATTGCCTACTTCATACTCTCATAGAAACATTTGAGGACATTTATCCAATCTTTTCCTGATACATGACTCTGTTTCAGAACATCACCTAATGTGTCTGTCCAATTAATACTTGAATACCTCCCGTAATAGAAATCTCTTTTCTTAATGAAGTTTACTTTGTTGTTAGGCAGTTCTAAACTTTAGAAAGTTCTGTGCTATAGGAATCCCAGATCAGCCTCAAGCTTCCATACTATCAGTGTTTGTTCTTTGTAGAATTAGACTGCTTCTTTATCTCCATTAAGGCTCTTTGAATAGGTAAAAGCAGCTTTCTTGATGCCCTACCCCTAATGCCTGTTCTTCTCCCATTTCTTACAATATTCTTTGAACGAAATAGGGATAGGGATGATAGTGAACAGCCAACAGGAGAAAGAACAAATGGCTCATGGCCCTTCAGAATCTTCCATAAAAAGTACCACAAGTAAAATGTAAAAGACTTGACGATGCCAAGTGTTGTCAAGAGTGTATTACTGAAATACTCATACACTGCTGATGGGAATGCAAAATGGTGTAGCCACTTTAGGAAATAGTTTTCAGTATCTTATAAAGATTCTTACTACATGCCTTACTCCTAGGTATCTAACCCAAGAAAAATGAAAATATATGTATGCACACAAACTTGTACACTAATGTTTACAGCAGCTTTATTTGTAATGTTCCCAATCTAGAAACAACCCAAATGTTCATCAACAAAGTGAAACATGATGTAGTGTATCAATACAATAAAATATTTTTTGGAAATAAAAATAAATGAAGTACTGATATATCCTTGAACATGGATGAGCCTCAAAACTATGCTAGGTGAAAGAAGCCAATCATAAAAGACCACTTATTGTATGATTGCATTTATTCAAATGTCCAGAAAAGACAACTCTATATATTTCAAATGTTGTGGTGTTTACACAAATGTATGTATTTATCAAAACTCATTAGCTGTATATTTTAAATTTGTGAATTTTATCATGTATTAATTATACCCCAATATTCTCCCAGACTTTCTTTATTTTTTTGGTATTTGTTATTTTTTAAAAATAGTTTATTGTCAAATTGGTTTCCATACAACACCCAGTGCTCTTCCCCACAAGTGTCCTCCTCCATCTCCACCACCTCTTTTCCCTGCTCCCCCTTCCCCTTCAACCCTCAGTTCCTTTTCAGTATTCAATAGTCTCTCAAGTTTTGCATCCCTCTCTCTCCCCAAATTTCTTTCCCTCTTCCCCTCCCCCTGGTCCTCCATTAGGCTTCTCCTGTTCTCCTTTTAGACCTATGAGTGCAAACACATGGTATCTGTCCTTCTCTGCCTGACTTATTTCGATTAGCATAACACCTTTGAGGTCCATCCACTTTCCTACAAATGGCCAGATTTCATTCTTTTTCATTGCCATGTAATACACCATTGTGTGTGTGTGTGCGTGCGTATATATATATATATATATATATATACGCACACACATATATACCACATCTTGAGCCACTCATCAGGTGATGGACATTTAGGCTCTTTCCATGTTTTGGTTATTGTTGACAGTGCTGCTATGAACATTGGGGTACATGTGCTCCTATGCATCAGCACTTCTGTGTCCTTGGGTAAATCCCTAGCAGTGCTATTGCTGGGTCATAAGGGAGTTCTATGGATAGCTTTTTGAGGAACCTCCACACTGTTTTCCAGAGCGGCTGCACCAGTTTACATTGCCACCAACAGTGTAGGAGGGTGCCCGTTTCTCCACACCCTCGCCAGCATCTATAGTCTCTTGATTTGTTCCTTTTAGCCACTCTGACTGGCATGAGGTGGTATCTCAGTGTGGTTTTGATTTGTGTTTCCCTGATGATGAGTGATGTTGAGCATCGTTTTATGTGTCTGTAGGCCATTTGGATGTCCTCTTTGGAGAAGTGTCTTTTTATGTCTTCTGCCCATTTCTTCACTGGGTTATTTGTTTTTTGGGTGTGGAGTTTGGTGAGTTCCTTGTATATTTTGGATACTAGCCCCTTATCTGATATGCCATTTGCAACTATCTTTTCACATTCCATCGGTTACCTATTAGTTTTCTTGATTGTTTCCTTTGCCTTGCAGAAGCTTTTTATCTTGATGAGGTCCCAAGAGTTCAGTTTTGCTTTCATTTCCCTTGCCTTTGCGGGTGTGTTGAGTAGGAAATTGCTGCAGTTGAGGTCAAGGAAATTGTTTCCTACTTTCTCCTTGAGGGTATTGATGGTTTCCTGTCTCACGTTCAGGTCCTTCAGCCATTTTGAGTTTATTTTTGTGTATGGTGTAAGAAAGTGGTCTAGTTTTATTCTTCTGCATGTTGCTGTCCAGTTCTCCCAGCACCACCTGCTAAAGAGGCAGTCTTTTTTCCATCGGATACTCTTTCCTGTTTTGTCAAAAATTAATTGGCCGTACATTTGTGGGCCTAGTTCTGGGTTCTTCCATTGGTCTATGTGTCTGTTTTTGTGCCAATACCATACTGTCTTGATGATGACAGCTTTGTAGTAGAGGCTAAAGTTCCCAGACTTTCTTTAAAGCCAAGCAGATGCTACATTTCTGCAAAGTCATGTTACTGCTGGTCCCTTTGCATCCCCAGTTATCCTTTGGTTAGTCCAAGTGTCCATGGCAGCAGCATCCTAGTTACAGAGGTCATCAAGAACACAGAAACACAAGTAAGTGGAAAGAACTCAGCCTTTTTGGAAATATGATTTATCAGAAATATGAGAGAAGTAGACATGGCCTTGCTGAAATCTGGGGCTCAAGACAGAAGGGCTTTACAAAGGGGGTATTTTGAGTGTATTGTAAGAAGAGGCCACAGATACAATAAGAACATTTTCTCACCTGTGATAAATGTGAAGAAGGGAATTGCTTATATGTCACCTATAAACTATTTCCTTACCATATCTGTACTTAGAATGTCATCAGAGTTATCAGCCCTTCTTTTTCTTAATTAATTTAATGTATTTATTTAAATATGTTAGTTAAAATACAGTGTAGTATTGGTTTCAGAAGTAGAACTCAATGACTCATCACTTACATATGACACCCAGTGTCCATTCCAACCATTGCCCTCCTTAATGCCCATCACCAATTTAGCCCATCACTCCACCCACCTCTCATCTAGCAACCATCAGTTTGTTCTCCATATTTAAGAGTCTCTTATGGTTTGCCTCCCTCTCTGTTATCTTGTTTTTCTTTACCTTCCCCTATGTTCTTTTTTGTTCCTTAAATTCCACATGTAAGTGAAATCATATGACATTTGTCTTTGATTATTTTGCCTAGCATAATACCTCTCATTCTATCCACATTGTTGTAAATGGCAACATTTCATTCTTTATGATCGCCAAGTCATATTTCATTGTGATATATATTTATATTATTTCATTATATATAATATATTATATATAATATATTTATACAAATATATTATAAATAATAAATAAATATATTATTTATCCATTCATTAGTCGATGGACTTTGGGTTGCATGTGCCTCTTTGAATCAGCATTTTTGTATCCTTTGGATAAATACCTGGTAGTGCAATTGCTGGGTCATAAGGTAGTTATATTTTTAATTTCTTGAGGAACCTCCATACGGTTTTCCAGAGTGTCTGCACCAGTTTACATTTCCACTAACAGTGCAAATGTGTCCCCTTTTCTCTGCAACCTCACCAACATCTGTTGTTTCCCAAGTTGTTCATTTTAGCCATTCTGACAGTTGTGAGGTGGTATCTCATTGTGGTTTTGATTTGTCTTTTCTGATGAGTAATACTGAGCATCTTTTCATGTGTCTGTTAGCTATCTGGATGTCTTCTTTGGAAAAGTGTCTATTCATGTCTTCTTCCCATTTCTTTACTGGATTATTTGTTTTTTGGGTGTTGAGTTTGATATGTTCTTTATAGATTTGGGATAGTAGACCTTTATCCCATATGTCATTTGCAAATATCTTCTCCCATTATGTTAGTTGCTTTTAGTTTTGCTGATTGTTCCTCTGCTGTGCAGCTTTTAATCTTTTCTTAATGTTTATTTATCTTTGAGAGAGAGAGACAGAGACAGAGAGAGAGAGAGAGAGAGAGAGAGAGAGAGAGAGAGAGAGAGAGAATGCATCGTCAGGGAGTGGGGAGCAGCGAGAGAGGAAGACACAGAATCCAAAGCAGGCTTTAGGCTCTAAGCTGTTAGCACAGAGCCCAATGTGGGGCTCAAACCCATTAACTGTGAGATCATGACCTGAGCTGAAGTCAGACGCTTAACCAACTGAGCCATCTGGGGACCCCAGAATCTTTTTTCTTGATGAGATCCCACTAGTTCATTTTTGCTTCTATTTTCCTTGGCTCTGGAGGCATGTCAAATAAGATATTGCTGCAGCCGAGGTCAAAGTGGTTGCTGCCTGTGTTCTCCTCTAGGATTTTGATCATTTCCTGTCTCACATTTAGGTCTTTCATCCATTTTGAATTTATTTTTTGTGTATGGTGTAAGAAAGTAGTTCAGTTTCATTCTCCTGCATGTTGCTGTCCAGCTTTCCCCAACACTATTTGCTGAAGAGACTGTCTTTTTCCCATTGAATATTCTTTCCTTCTTTGTTGAAAATTAGTTGGTCATACATTTGAGTGTCCATCTCTGGGTTCTCTTTTCTGTTCCAGTGATCTATGTGTCTTTTTGTGCCAGTACCATACTGTCTTGATGATTATAGCTATTTAATACAGTTTGAAGTCCAGAATTGTGATGCTTCCAACTTTGGGGTTTTTTTTCAACATTACTTTGGCTATTTGGGATATTTTCTGGTTCCATACAAATTTTAGAATTATTTATTCTAGCTCTCTGAAGGATGTTGGTGTTATTTTTATAGGGATTTCATTGAATGTGTAGATTGCTTTGGGTAGTATAGATATTTAAACAATATTTGTTCTCCCAATCCATGAGCATGGACTGTTTTTCCATTTCTTTGTGTCTTCTTCAATTTCTTTTATAAGTCTTCTATAGTTTTCAGCATACAGATCTTTATTTCTTTTGTAAAAATTTTTAAATATTTATTATTATTTTGAGAGACAACAGATAGAGTGTAAGCAGGGGAGGGTCAGATAGAGAGAGACATACACACTCACAGAATCCAAGGCAGGCACCAGGCTCTGAGGTGTTAACACAGAGCCCAACATGGGGCTTAAATTCACATTCCGCAAGATCATGACCTGAGCTGAAATCAGACACTTGATTGACTGAGCAGCCCAGGTGCCCCTGGATCTTTTACCTCTTTAGTTAGGTTTATCCCTAGGTATCTTATGCTTTTTGGTGCAGTTGTAAATAGCATCAATTCCTTGATTTCTCTTTCCGCTGCTTCATCAATGGTGTATAGAAATGCAACTGATTTCTGTAAGTGGATTTTATATCCTGCAACTTTGCTGAATTCACATATCTGTTCTAGCAGTATTTTCGTGGAATATTTGGGTTTTCCATATAGAGTAGTATGTCATCTGCAAAGAGTGAAAATTTGACTTCTTTGCCCATTTGGGTGGCTTTTTTCTTTCTGTTTTCTGATTTCTGAGGCTAGGGCTTTAAGTGTTCTGTTGAACAATAGTGGTGAGAATGGGCATTCCTGTCGTTTTCCTGACCTTAGAGGGAAAGCTCTCATTTTTCCTCACTGAGGATGATATTAGCTGTGAGTCTTTTATATATGGCCTTTATGATGTTGAGGCATATTCCTTCTATCCCTACATTCTTGAGGGTTTTTATCAAGAAAGAATGCTGTGATTTGTCAAATGCTTTTTCTTTCCTTTTTAAATGTTTATTTATTTTTGAGAGAGAGAGAGAGAGAGAGAGAGAGAGCGAGAGAGAGAGAGCATGAGTAGGGGAGAGGCAATAGAAAGGAGACACAGAATCCGAAGCAGGCTCCAGGTTCTGAGCTTCAGCACAGAGCCCAATGTGGGGCTCAAACACACAAACTGTGAGATCATGACCTGAACCAAAGTTGGATGCTTAACCAACTGAGCCATCCAGGTGTCCATCAAATGCTTTTTTTTGCACCTATTGTGAGGATCATGTGATTCTTTTCCTTTACTTCACTAATGTGGTGTATCACGTTTATTGATTTGTGACTATTGAACTAGCTCTCTAGCCCAGGAATAAGTCTTACTTGATTATGGTGGATAATTCCTTTATTGTACTATTAAATACGATTTGCTATTATCTTGTTGAGAATTTTTGCATCTAGGTTCATCAAGGATATTGGCCTGTAATTCTCCTTTTTACTGAGTCTTTATCTGGTTTTGGAGCCAAGGTAATGCTGGCTTCATAGAATGCATTTGGAAGCTTTCCTTCCATTTCTATTTTTTGGAACAGTTTGAGAAGAATAGGTATTAACTCTTCTTTAAATATCTGATACAATTATCCTGGGAAGTCATCTGGCCCAAGATTCTTATTTTTGGGAGATTTTTGATAACTGAATCAATATTTTTGCTGGTTATGGGCTTACTCAAATTTTCTATTTCTTCCTGTTTCAGTTTTGGTAGTATGTGAGCTTCTAGGAATTTGTCTATTTCTTCCAGATTTCCCAGTTTGTTGGCCCATAATTTTTTATAGTATTCTTTTATAATAGTTTGTATTTCTGTGGTGTTGGTTGTGATCTCTCTTCTTTTATTCATGAAGAATTTATTCTTTTTGATAATTCTGGCTAGGAGGTTATCAATTTTGTTTATTCTTTCAAAAAACCACCTTTTAGTTTCATTGATCCGTTCTACTGTGTGTGTGTGTGTGTTTATTTTTTTTCTTTTCTTTTCTATTTTTTGGTTTCTATATCATTTGTTTCTGCTCTTATCTTTATTATTTCCCTGCTTTTGCTGCTTTAGGACTTATTTGCTGCTCCTTTTGTGGCTCCTTTAGGTGTAAAGTTAGGTTGTGTATTTCAGACTCTTATTGCTTCTTGATGTAGACCTGAATTACAATGTACTTTCCTCCTAGAACTACCTTTGTTGCCTCCCAGAGGGTTTGGATTGTTGTGTTTCCATTTTCATTGGCTTTCATATATTAATTATTTCTTCTTTAATTTCCTGGTTATCCCACTCTTTCTTTAGTAGGATGTTCTTTAATATCCATTCCAAATTTTTTCTTGTGGTTGATTTCAAGTTTCATAGTGTTGTGATCTGAAAATATTCATGGCATGATCTCGATCTTTTTGTACCGAGTTAGGGCTTATTTTGTACCTGTTAGGGCTAGTATGTGATCTATTCTGGAAAATGTTCCATGTACACTCAAGAAGAATGTATATTCTGTTGCTTTAGGATAAAATGTTCTGAATATATTTGTTAAGTACATCTGGTCCAGTGTGTCATTCGAAGCCACTGTTTCCTTGTTGATTTTTTGCTTTGATGATCTGTTTATTGCTGTAAGAGGAATGTTGAAGTCCCTACTATTATGGTATTATTATCAATGAGTTTCTCTGTTTTTATTATTAATTGATTCATATTTTTGGGTGTTCCCAAGTCACCCTTCTATCAATGGTTTTTCCTTTCACTTTTCTTTTTGCTCTAGACAAATTTCAAGCAACTCAGGAGACATCCTCCTTGAAAGGCTTTTTATTTTTGATACAACTAGACTTGTTTTGGTCCCAAGTCATTAGCCTTTAGAGGGAAGAAGACTTGCTGGATGTTTCACATTCATGCTTATTTGATCTTCCCAAGCTTATAAAATAGTTATGATCATTATTACTTATTTTACAGGTAAGAAAATTTAAGTATGTGAGGTTAAAAATCTTGCCCAAGTTCTCCTGACTAATACTTGAAGCGAATACTCCATACCATAACTACAACCCAGGTCTGACTCCAAAGCTTGGGCTGTTAACTGCCAAACCCTTCTATCTCAGATTCTCAAAATAATATCTATCATTGACTAAATCATTGTTATGAGCTAGGTACTGAAACAAGCACTTTGCATACATTACTTTGGTAATTCTAGAACCTCCATGGTATATGTGGGCTTACTACAACAAAGTGTCTCTCATATAATATGCATTAAGTCAAGATTTATTATATGAATAAATGAATAGCCAATAGTGGTAGATATTACTGGCCCCATCTTATGATAGGGAAAAGGAAGCAAGCAAGCAAGTATGAAAGAAAAAGAAAGAAAGAAAGAAAGAAAGAAAGAAAGAAAGAAAGAAAGAAAGAAAGAAAGAAAGAAAAAAGAAAGCAAGCAGAAAGAAAGAAAGAAAGAAAGAAAAAGAAAAAAGCAGAAAGAAAGAAAGAAAATGAAACTCAAAGAGATTAATATGCCTAAGGTTACACAGCTGTCAACTGGCAGAGTGCAAAGCTCTGCCACACTGTGTCTGTTCCAGTGTCAGAGAGTTGGAGAATGTCAATCTGGGAAAATAGAGCACTCCAACAGTAAGAGCACAAAATCAAGGTTGCTGATGCTGCTTCAGGATGCTAAAGAATCCCACCTCTTCTTACTTTGTTTTTTCACATCCCCCAGGATCTACCCCACTGTGGCCTGATTCCACTTGGAGCCCAACATGTGAGAGGTAAAAAATTCTCCTGTCTTCACATAAGAGTGGTTGAAAATATCATATCTTTAAACAATTCTTGTCTGGATTATTTTGAGTTTGTTTTCTTTCTAAGTTTTCTAGATAATTGTCTTGACCTAGGGCCTGGGCTAATCTGAAACTCTTCTAAAAGACTAAACAAACCATTCATCCAAGCAAAGTACATTCCTGAGGATTTCTAAGGCTTCTCACTGCTCTGGCTAAGGTCATCGAAGTGAAGGACTGAAGTATTGCCTGCAGACCATTACTCCCATAGACATAAATCTTTGTATATATTTCTGTATGGTTAACTCTAGCATCTATAATGTAAAAACATGCTGAGATACACTGGATTAGCGCTGGGATTTGCACTCATATCAGAGAAAAATAATAGAAGAGATATATAGGAAGTGGAAGTAAGACCACCTTTGCAAATATCTAGTTTTAACTATGGCTGTCATGGGCAGATATTATAAATCCAACAAAGAGTTACTGAGCACCTCTATGTGTGAGGAAATACGTTAGCACTTCTGGACACAGAAATGAAATTGTTTAATTCCTATCTTGATTAGTTCATAGTCTAGTAAGGAAAAAAGGCATAAAATAATTAATTACAAGTGATATGAGTGTTGCAAAGAAGAAACACTAAGGCAAGTTATATGTTAAGTGAGTTAGCTTTAGCTTAAGCCACTCGTTCCACACCAAGAGACTTGGGTAGAATTTCCTTCACCAGAATCCCCAGGTGGAAACTGGAACTGGTAAGAAAGCTATTTGGTACTCACCCTTCCAGTGTCTGCAGAAAATATATTGGTGGCTCTTATCACCAATGTCTGCTGGATGCAAGGAACTTTATATATAGTGTCTCAATTCATCATAGCTACATTGCAATAAAGGTTTTACAGATGTGGAAACTGAGGCTCAAAGAGGTAACTTGCCCAAGGTCTCACATCTTTGGTTTTGAATTCAGATTGCAATTTTAATCTAAATTTTGTCTAAATCCAGAGTGAATGACTTTTTCTATTTTTTCAAACTATTTCCAGGACATAGTGTTATGAGCAAGAGTTGAGAATTCTAGTCCAAGATCTAATGCTAAACCTCTCTTGGAGAGGGTGTTGAACACACACCTTGCCTACTTCATAGTTTATTCAAATGACAATGAGCTAGGAGAATACTTAGATCACATATAATGTTCTGCATATATGTGGGATGTTACTGATTATTGAATATTAAAAGGTTGCTTCCATACTATATAATCCCTGTATTGCTCGTTTACTCATAGTCAAGGCTAGGAGGGAGAGAAAGCCTGACTAGAGTTTGGGATTGGAGTTTAGCAATAAGAGTCACAAACTTGACCATGACCCAAATCATTTTGCATTTCTTGACCCTCAAATTATTCATCTCTAAAGTTGAAACTTCTCTCTAACATGTAACTATTAGGAGGCTTCTTGTCATTAAAAAACATGATATATACTAAGTTACTTACGTTCTCTCCACTTTGAACAGGGCTACAGGTTGCACACACACCACAGAGACCTGGAAATGCAAAAAAGTTTAAATGTAAGTGGGCTAAACTCTGTCAGTTCATCAGTTGTAAGTGGTATTCAGCACTAAGTGAATTGAACTTAATGAATTAAAGATGAAAGAAACAGCAGGGAGCATGAATGCAGGAGAAGACCTTTCATTTCAAATGGAAAGGGCTAATTTTATGACGCCTTGAGATTTGCAGATCAGAATTTTTCCACTCTTCCCCTAATTGTTTACTCAAACAGCATGTACTCTTTGAAATGATGGGGGCCTTGGGAATGGACAGAGAACTCAAGCTAATCCCTCAAATTGATAGATAAGGCCTGCCCTATGTTAGCCACTGAGACCTCTCCAGGAATAGGAGCTTGCAGGTAGATGGGGAAGATGGGTTACATTCACGTTGACTGTGGATTTGAGGCGCAAATTCTAGATTGCACACAACTCTTAATCAGTGTCATTGCCCACACTTCAGCTCTGTCCTCAAGCAAGTTATAGAATCTATAGCTCTAAAAGGACTAGATCATCCTTATGATGTCTTCTTATCTTATTCTCCCCACTCTAACTTCTCACCAAGTGGTAATCCTAACTCTGCTTACACTCTTCCAATGGTGTGGAACTTATAACTTAGTTTATGGAGACACTCATCCCATCTCCACCCCACCCTCCCAAATGCATTTTCAGTTAGCTCCTTCCTTGTCCTTGAGAACTAGTATTCTGCATGAGAGTCCTTGGGAGACAGTTATACAATTTATACATATACATGTAAAGTTATACAAATGTATCACATTTCCTCTTTGCACCTTGATTTAACTTAGTATCTTACTGCTTTGGTTTTCCGACCTGAAAAATGGCAAAATTGCAGTCAAGATGGAATGAAATAATGAATGTTAAAGTGTTTTTTAAGATATTTAAATCTTTGTACATATAGACAATGAAGCTCAGTGGGAATGGAAAACTAAGAATTCCTTTTTGGTTGCTCTTTTTAATATCTTCACATATTGATTAGATGGTGCTTAGATGGATATGGTAATAGCTCAACCCCGCTTTATTGAGATTGTCCCAATTTAAAATGTTTCATCACATTCTTATAAAACATAGCAAGGCACATATTCAGTTATGCAAAACATCTCCTCAGACTGCTTTATTTTTTTTAACTTTTATGTTATATATTTCACAAAATAAAATATAAAAAACAATAATTACATACTTGATATATGTATATATGTATGTATATATATATATATA
>NC_043717.1:77086761-77118767 GCF_006229205.1 Suricata suricatta
TGAGTTTCAGGTGTACAATATAGTAATTCAACAATTCTATACATCACCCAGTGCTCATCACAAGTGCCTTCCTTAATCCCCATTACTTATTTCATCTCAGTCTGCTTTCTTGAGCCTAGAAGTAGTAGAAAAGTCTTTATCAGGCCCCATAATTAGTTTCTGATTACAAAATAAAAAGATTACTGAATGTATTGAGCTTAAGGAAAAGGGGAAAATAGGGAAATGGAAAGCTAAGAACTGGTTATACCAAGGCCTGCTGGCCTTCTCTCAAGTCCAGACCACTTCTGCTGAGACTCAATGCCCCTACTTGCTTATTCAGCTTCGTCTTGTTTTGCCAAGATTTTCATGACTAGATTCAGTCTTATTTTTCTTTTCTTAATTTCATGTCAGACTACTAGTAGAGATTCTTTTGTTTGGCTTTCTCCTAGCCCCATCTCAACACAGATTTATAGAAGGCCTGTGGGCCCAGCACTATGCAAAGTATTATGGAGGTTAAAAGGAAAGAGACTTCTTCCTTGAGGGCTCATACAATCAATGTGCCCTTCCACAGCTCAGGGAAGGGAGGCATTAATAAGGGCCTGAGTAGTGAGAGAAAGCTGCATAGTTGAATGTGAACTAGACATAGGAAGAAGAAAGTAATTGGCTTTCAGGTGAGGGGAGAGAGATTGAAAGTGGAAGTGGGCAGGATTACATGTTTAGGAGTGGAGGTAGAGGCTTAATTTCCTTATGTATAAAATGCAAATCATTATACCTACTTCACAAGACTGCTGTGAGGATTATCTGGTCTGGTACAGAGATAGAAAATACCTATTCAGCATGTTGCATTTATTTCTCCATAGTCTGTGGTGAACACTGATAGTTCTTTACAGCATTCTACCAGTGAGGCCAGCCACAGGCCCAGGACACCTTTAAATAAGGCTCCAGACAGCTAGTACCAATTAGAACATATAATCTGACATAAATTAGGCACTGAAGAAATCGCAAGTATTATTACTCCCAAAGACCCACACAATGTCTAGTATGACTGGATAAAAATGACTTGTCTTTCCCATTCTTATCAAATACAAATGCAAACCTCTGCATTCCCAGTATGTTGGAGGCCCACCATGTCCACTTGCAGGTTTGAAATGAGACTTAGACCCAATCCTGCTACAGAGGTTATCTGCCATATGATGTAAGATCTCTTATGAGCTGTAAATACTAGCACACTTGATCTTCAGGAGTTTGCAAATCTCCTACTTCCACTGAAGTCATCATTTCACCACCCATATAATGTCAGTACTCCTCAGGGGCTGAATCAAGCAGGCGAGTACAATAAAGAGGTAAAATGGAGTCAGTCTTTGGGGTTTTTCTTTGACTCTATGTAATGCTCTTTTATATTTTGATAATCCTATATTCATAATACTCTGTTACAGTGTTAGGATGCCTGCCCAGTGTCTAATCTTGCCCTCTACTCAGCCTCCAGATATTTTTCTTAATATAAAAATTCATCCATTCCTTCTAGGTCTTCTCTGCTACACTGAGAGAAAAGAATGGTGCAAATGGGTCATGTACTGCTTGAACAATCAGCCACAGTTCTAGCTGGAGACTGAGCACGGGCATTCAGCCATGTGCCATGGCTGCCAGCAGAGACAGTAGGCAAAGGAGAGTAGGCAGGGGAAGGAAGAGACAGGGAAACATGATCTTAGGAGAAATGTTAAATAGGCGCATGGAGCTGGAAGGCTGGTTGGAACAAGTGTGGGTCCTTAATGGAGTTAGGCACATTAGAAAGGAAAACTAGGAAACTAACAGGGAATACTTGTAGAGAGTTTTCATGACATGTTTAACTTCTTAAACAGCGAGGCCATGTGTCCAGCAGAGCCAGAAGAAAGGTTGGAGGTTAAAGGAAGAGATGAGGTCTGAGTCATAGCAATGGCCAGATTGACCCCAGCTGGGCTGTTGCTCTATCTCTACTATATATATATATATATACATGGATGGCTTCTCTGCCTCCCTCACAGGCAGGGTAGAGCAGTACAAACCTCCCAGGTAGAACCATAGAGACTGAGAGCAAGATCAGCTCAGTTGCAACCCTCTCTCTTGCTTCCAAGCCAGCTACTTTTCACATGCCTGAGCCAGGCCTGCACTAGCCCACTGTTTACATGTGACCATTCAGACTCAGACAGAGCCTTTGAAGGAAGCAATCCACATATCACACACTTCAGGGGCCACTTTCACAGCCAAATATTTTCTACCTGCAAAAGTGCAGATAGTGCTAAAGCAGAAAGGGTCTTTTGAAATTATTCAACCTAGGCTTTCTCAAGAGTTACCAGAGAAACTTCTGCATCAGCATCATCTGTGGAGCTTGATTAAAATTCAGATTATCTTGTCCCATCCCAGCCCCATTGAATGACACTGTCTAGGGGTGAAGTCCAAGAAGCTGCATATTAAACTCCCAAGAGATTCTTATGTACCATGAAACATGAGAACCTCTGACAAAAGTCAGAGCTCTGTGTTGTCAGTTGCCCAGTATTCCCAAGGTAAAATCTGAAGACCACTTACCACAGAATCATATGTCGGGCCTATACAAAATTCAGATTTCTGGGTATCTTCCTAAATGTCCTGAATCAGAACTTTTTATGTGTGATAAAACTTGAGAAAACCAATTCCTTCATCGTACAGATATAGCAACTGGCCCAGAGAGAGGAAGTGACTTGCCCAAGGTTGTCAGTCTAGATGGTGGCAGAGCTAGGGACACATCCAAGTCTCCAGACAAGTCTAAACAGTATGCCCCTATGGTTACATCTTAAGGATTGTTTATGTCTCAGTTTAGCTCTCATGGCCACAGCTAACCTTACTTAGAACATCTGGAGCTCAAGAGTAAAAATGCAAGTGCTCTGGGTAGTTGCATGACAATAGGTCAAAATTTCTCCAGAATGTTGTGTAGAACAGCTTGAAAATAAAGTAAGGTCACAATGCTCTATTATAAACAGTAAGGTACTTTAGATCGTTCTCCAAATGGAGTTTCAAGACACTCCAGTATGGAGTAGTTTCATATACAGGGTAACTGTGGACCATGGCTTTAAGCCAAACTGAACACAAAATGGCATGCCTGTAAAAGTTTACTAAACCTACTTTTTGTTGTTGTTTTTGTAGTTGAAATACATACCAATCGAGTAAAAGCTTAAACTATGCAGTTTTGTGTCAGATCTGGTCCAAGCTCACTAGTCTGATTTCTGAAATTTGTGCATTTGAGGTCCCAGCTCTGCCTTATCTTTCCAAGACTGAGGTCTGGAACTCCTCCAGACTGGCATGCTTTACGCCATGATCTGCTGGGACCATCTAATAGAAGGCCACTGACCTCTAAAAAGAGTGCAATTTCTAAAACGATAAGGCAAGATAGATTTTCTTAGAGGGATTAAGCAATTGCTATTGACAACAGTTGCACTGTATGATTTGCATTGGGCAAATGCTTATAATTTTAGCAAGTGTTTCACCAATGTTACATAGTTAGAAAAATTAAATGCTCTGCCCCCTTGAATACATAATTCTGTAAAGAAACAGGATACCTCTACAAATAGTCTGGAACTCCTGAGGGTAAAGGGAAAGGGCAGAAAGCAGGAGCAGAGAAGAAGAAATTATAATCATACTATCCAACCAAAAAGAGAGTTTGCTAGGGGAGATCCATGCCCCTTATCTTCAATTCTGAAATCAAAAAGCTCTCCAAAATGGAAGATATTTTTTCATTTACTTGGTATCAAATCTGGCCGAAACTGACATAAACTTGGTCTTTATCTCTCTTACTATGAATATTTAGACATTTGTTTTCCTGAAGAAATGTTAATTGCCTAATTATGGGTTGTTTTTCCAGATACCACCAGGAGTGTTATATAATAAACAGCATATATTATGTGTTACATTTCAAAAATTCATAAAAATTAAATTTTAAAACATAGATAACAGACTGTGGACTTAGAAAAATGATAGCTAACATTTATGAAGCACTTGCCATCTGCATGAAGCTGTGCTAATCTCTTTTTATCTCATTTAATCCTCCCAATACTATGAGGAAAGTGTTAAAATCACCTCCATTTTAAAGATTGGAAACTGATTCTCAGAGAGGTTAAGTAACATTCCAGAGTCACACAACTTTTGGCCAAGCCAGGATTTGGACCCAGGTCAGTCTAACTCTAGAACGTACATGCTAAATCTTGCACTCTACTGTCTGAGAGAGAAGAACAGTTGTAAAGAACAGTGTGGGCTCTTTGCAGGCTTTATGCTGAATTAGAATAGGCTACCACCTATTCTATGTCATTTGAATGCCTCCTACTTCCAAATGTGTCCCCTCCCCATTCTTACTTCTCTATAATGCTCTAATATGCCTTTATTCCTTGAGGTGGCTTTTCTCACAGGGACCACCAACATCAGAAATCCTCTGGGAAGCTTGCTAAATTACAGATTCCTGGTATCCACCCCAGACCTATTGAATTGAAGGCCATTGAATAGGAATTGTTGGGGATTGGGACCAAGTTGATTCTTATGCACATTAAAATTTGAGGAAAAAGCGAATGCCTTGAGAAAGACCAATCATTAATCCTCATTAATTAATTAACATCTTACCTTTCAATTGACATCTGGCTGGACTGGCAGCAATAAACTCATAAGTGAGCACCTGGAAAGTGGAAATATATATTAGATTGGTGAGATATGGAAAGGAAGAAAGAAAGAATATGACAGTATCTCCCTACTTTGGCAATATGTAATAAGGGAAGAGCCTCACCAATGGTATTGTTACCTGCATTGGAACAATTTGGGGAACAATGTTCTCTCTTTCTCTCTCTCTCCACGCCACCCCAGAGTACCTATCTACTATCTCATTGATACTCACTACACCCTTATGAAATAGACAAGATGGTCATCCTCATTAGATGAAAGGGGAAATTGAGACCCAAATGAGTTCTTCTATGTCATCCAACTGATTAATGCTAGTGTTTGGTTAAGTTTCTGGCCACCAATCTTATACAATTTCAGTCTTCCAATAATCGCTTCCATAAATCTAGAGAGGAGAAGCCATCAAACCTAGAGAATCAAGACTTACATTGAAGGATACACATTTTTGCCCTCTAGTGGCCAATTTAAATACAATTAAATGGTATGTTACACAAGGGAAGGGTGAAATAGGAATTATGCTGCACAATAGTTTAACTGATATGCCATATGTTTGGGGTTAGTTTTTTTTTTACCTGTATCAATCTTTTATTTCCTTCTCAATATTGACATATGTGAAACAAGTAAATAGGCATCATAATTAAACTGATTACTTATCTTCCTCTCTAGAGCAAGCGTTGGCACACTCCGGCCCTCAGGCTGGACACCTCCTTTCATAAAGAAAGTTTTACTGGAACACAGCTACGCCTACTAATTATTGTTCATTGCTAATTCAGAAATGAAAACAGCTGAGCAGATACTACAAGACAATATAGCTCACAAAGCCTGCAATATGTGCCATTTTAGCCCTTCCACCCTGTGGAACACGACAGCTATGACTCTCATTCCTAGATTTCCAGTACCTCGTACAGAGTATTCATTGAAAAAAAAAACCCCAAAACTGAACAGCTTTGAGGCTCGGCTATAAGCCCTTCAGCTATAAGTCAGGGCTCTACCAGGGCTGTGTCCCTTCCCTTCTGATGTCTCCATTGTAAAGAGTCCCAGATGACAGCTTTGGAGGCGACATGTCAGGACGTAGTCTCAAATCCAAAGTCAATCCAAGGAGACCAAGCCATTTCTCTCACCCCTTCCACTTAGGTTCACGAGAGGGCAGGATGTTGGTTAGGACCCTGTCCTGCCTATCAGGGGTATATGGCTTCTGCTAATACCCAGGCAAGGTTGTGACCATTTTCATGGGGGGAAAAGGGTCCCCTGTTTCTCTGTCCTCCCCAGTGAGCATGGGCTGGACTAGACCCTGGAGAACAGCCATGGAGTGTGGGGAGAAATGTTCCCCTGGTTTATAAGCTACTCCCCAACATGAAGGTGGCTCCGGTGACAGGCTAGGCCCCGCACATGCCACATCCTGCTTAAACTGCACATGGGGGTTACGGGGAGGAGTGAGCTCCTGTGCGGGCAGACTCTACATTCATATGTCTGGAGGCTCCCATGCTGTGTGTGTGCAAACGTACAGAGAGGCAGAGGCAGGCTCTGAGAAGGTGCCAGGTCCCTGAGATGAGCTGCAGAGTTTTGCCCCAGAAATTGAGTTGCAGGGGGGTAGGGGTGGGGTTGGGCTGGGGGCTCTGCTCAAATATACTGCATATACTTCTTTTAATGTTATCATCTGTCAGGCGCAGCCCCAGAAGAAAAAGCTTTCCCTGTTCCTGCCTCCCTTTTCTAGTACCAAGGTCTTCATCTCATGTTCCGTGGGTCCACCGAGGGCTGCCTCTAGCGAGGGAAGGAGATCTTACGGGCTGTAAGAGAGCCAGATTCCATCAGTTCTAAATCCTAGATGGCTTCTAGCAGCTGCTCCCGTGCAGTTCCAATAAAGGAATTCTCCAGAAAGACAAGCAGGCCTCCCATACCATCCTGCAGGGTGTACAGGGGCACACGTACCAGGCCTGGCACCTGTGAAAGGAAGGAGACAGGGGACCATGAGAACAGGTAGCTCAACCTAGACAGATCTTTCCAGATGAGAGGTCTCACCTCTTATCAGTGCAGCAGAACCAAGCCTGAGAATTTACACCTTATACCTCATGGGCCCACCTCTCTACCCACAAAAGACCCAAGTCATGCCATTCAGCTTCATAAATGCTAATCCTTCCTACATCATTAAACTTTTGGTGGCTCTTGCCTCCAGGATGCATGCTTGGACCTACACTAGTAGTTCTCAAAAATACACCAGACCAGCCATTTCAGCACCATTTAGGAACTCTTGAAAAAGGCAGATTCTCAGGTCCTTTTCTCTCTTCCCCAGTGAACCAGAAATCCTGGAAGTGGGGTCAGTTATAAGCCTCCCAGATGATTCTGATACCTGCCCAATGATTCTGAGAACCATCTCCATACATAATCTATCCCCCTACTCTCCTAGCCTAACGACAAAGGTTTCCCCACAGAGTATCAGGCCACATCTCCTACCCAAGAAAATCATGGGTCTAGGGTGCAAGGCTTGGTCAAATCTTTGGGGAGAAGAGAGTCTTGGGTAGGTGGGTTCCGGAAAAACACAACAGAGGCCAGTGAAAGGGGGAGACTGCGTTAGCTGTGGCCAGTCAACCAGATGAAAGAAGCCCAAGACCCCAGCTACTCCAAGAAAGCGGGGCAGTGGCTTTCGGGGGCAGGGAGGCCATGGGCCTGGGGTTCCTGGACCAGCCCCACCTCCAGTCCGTGGTCCTTGGCGCGCGGCCGCCCATCTCAACCACAATCAGCTGCTCGAGCGTCAGGCGCTTGGCGTAAAAGTGGGCCACGACTTGCAGCCAGGCGTGCGAGCTGCATAGCGCGCTCCACCCAGAAGTCTGCCAAGGCGTCGCCCCAGCTCCTCGACCAGCTAGCAGTTCAGCCCGGCCTTCAGACTGGTGTCCTGTAAGTTGACGAAGCCGCCAGGAGGCGCCCATTAAAGCACATCTGCATCTGCGGGAAAGGGAAGAGGGTTGCCCAGGCGCCCCGCCATCGTCCCCGGGGCAGGGAACGGGTCGGGGCGAGGGGCGCCTCCTCTCACCAGGACCGCTTAACGGAGCGGGATGAGACCGAAAAGCAGCCCTGGGTCCGGCGTGTAGAGCAGCGCGTGGCACGCGTGCCGCCAGCCAGGCTCCAGCGCCAGGGCCTCTTCCAACGTCAGCTTGCTGACCCCGGCCATGGCCCGACGGCGTCCCCGCCGCGGTCCCAGGGGCCCACCTGGGGTTAGTTTTTAACTTTAATGGGTTGGTTTATTCTTATGATAATAAGAATGCAAGGATGACTATTAAACATTTAGATCTTTATACTTCTATAAATATTCTGTTCTTGTTTATTACATTTCCAACTTCACCTCTTCGCGCCGCTGGTGTAGTGGTATCATGCAAGATTCCCAACTTCACCTCTTCATCTTGCCTGTGGCAGCTTAATCATCTCCATGACAATGTGACCTTCGATAAAGACTAGGAATCTAGAAAAATATGGATTAACTACCACTGCAGCAATCAGATCATTACAGCAATGCAGGATTGGGGCATTTAGGTTCAAGTCCAACCAGTGATTATTCCAATTAAGACTAAATGCTCTCTAGCGAGGCATTTCTCTCAAATTTCAGTGCACATTTGAATCACCTGGAAAATCGGTTTAAGTGAAATACTAATTCAGTAGGTCTGGGGTGGGACCTAAGAGTCTGCATTTCTAACAGTCTTCCTGGTGATGCTGATGGTGCTGTTCCCCAGATCACGTTTTATATAGGAAGGGGCATGAACCATCATCATGCCCACATAGCATGTACAAATGAGCACATTTATGGTCCTGGAGGAAGTGCTATTTCACACAGCAGTACTGTAAGCATGCAGCTCTGATATTAAGTAGTTGTGTGATCTTGGGTAAACATATTTACCTTTCTGGGTCTCTGTTTTCTAGTTCATGAAATTATGAATTTTCCCTGGATAACCTCTAAGATCACTTTGGGTTGTAAAATTATTTGCTTCTCTGATAGAAAGAGATACTTTAGAAACAAAGGCTTAGTTTGAGGGTAAATTTACTCTATATTGTATACAATGAGGGGAGTGGGGAGAGAAATCTGTGACTTTTGTATTTGTCTTCTTAATTCCAAATCCTCTATGTGTCCTAAGGTAATTTTTCACTTCTGAATGTGCAGAACATTGACATTCTCCATGAGAAGAGACAACATTGAGTAGTGGACAATTTTGGCATCTCTCCAATTCAGCTCTCAATGTCCTCTTGTGACTGCTTCATTGCTAGCAGTTTTGGCTACTTGCTTATGATGCTATCTCTCTGATAACAAAGGAAACCCTACTGTCTGCCCATTGGTTTCAAATGCTGGTACGCATTTCTACTTAGTTTCACTTGATTCCAGAAGATACAATGGAGAAGTACACAGAAACACCACCTACCTTGCAGGTAGAGCATTCCTCCTTTCGGGCAGAAAATCCATTTCTGCAGCCACAAATACAGCATCTGACAGAAGAGAACCCTGATATGAGGGGCCAAATCATGCCTGCCTTGGCCACCCCAATGATGTCTGTACCCTGCTCACTTGAGCATCTCTCTCAGTTTCATGGTGACCCTGACAATCTCTCAGGATTTCTTGCACAAGTGACTACCTATTTGACAACTGTCAATATCCCGAATCCTGCAGATGATGTCCAAGTCAAGTTTTTTTTTAACTACCTATCTCAGAAGATGGAAAGTTGTGGTATCATATCTGGGCCTGACCAGAGCACTCTGGTGAAACAACATGAAAAGTTTGTCCTTGAGTTCCAGCAATCATTTGGTGAGCCTACAAAACAGGAAATAGTCCCTCTGAACAAAGAGGACAACTCCTGTCATCAAGATGCTTCTACTTTCAAGCTCCTTGCTCAAAATCTGACCTGTAATGAAACCAATCAGAGTGATCACTTCCAAGAGGGACTAGATGACTCCATCCAGGGTGAAGTGAGTGACATAGATATGATGGACAACCTTCCAGACCTGATCACTCAGTGTATTCAGTTGGACAAGAAACGTAATAACAGGCCAGAGCTTCTACAGTCAGAAACCCAGCTCTCAGGGTTGGCTTCCCTGATGCACCACCAACCCTTTTCTAGCCCCACAGATATAGCACCCAAGGAAGAACCTATACAGTTGCGTGGAAACCAGCCACCTCTCACCCCAGCCAAACGAGCCCGCCAGCAAGAAGCTCAGTTGTGCCTCTACTGCAGCCAGTCTGGTCACTTCACAAGAGATTGCTTTGCCAAACGATCTCGAGCCCCAGCAAGGATAAATAACCCAACTCGCCAGTAAGAGAGCCCAGACAGGTCACTTTGTAAACTTATATCCCTCTCACCTCCAGCCTTGTTAATTTGTATCCTGCACTAATATTTAAAATACAGGTGAGGAACTGTGATGCCACTTCATATTCAGTAATGAACTCATGTGATTCTGGGAATTTAAATAACCAGATCTTGTTCATTTGGTGTCCCATCACCAAACCAAACCAAACCAAACCAAACCCAACAATGATGAAAACAATTCACAGGCACTTTCTGCACATGGAACCAATAACCCAAGAGTACTGAAAATCTGTAGGCAAAACTGGCAAGTCTGAGCCAATGAAAACATCCCTCTGACAAGTCTGAACCAATGAAAACAACCCTGGAAATACATGGGAAACTCCATTCCCTCCAATGAATGAGATCTGGGTTGAGTTTGTTGGCCTAAGTCTTCTATGTCTAAGATTAGGCCCAAGACTTTCACCTTCACCCTCATTGGTGTATATTCTAGTTCCCTTTTGATTTAGGACCCTTGGTTGAATTCCTAATTGCATCTGATATCCTACCAACATTTTTTTCTTTTCTATTTTCATATCCTATGAACATTTTTCTACTGGAGGATGGAACCTGCTCCAATTATTGAAAAGAGTCCAGCTTCAACACAAACCAACCTTCACAGAAACACAGCTCTACTACGTTTCCATACAGTGATGTATTTTGCTGCCATTTAAAGACTTCTGCTTACCCAAAAATGGGATTTCTTAGCTATTGACTAACCAGATGGCATGGCCTCTTGAACCCTCTGATTGCAACTGTTGGTCCACTTCTTTGACAACTAGCCCTTCAGGCAGGTACATGTTTTAGCCAGGCCCTACTATTTCTAGGTTCCTCCCCTCTTCTCCAACAACATACTTTAGGTTATAGTATGTCTAATGGCCAGGTCAAAATGGTCTAGGGTAATGACCTCTGACAAATATTTAGTGAGAGTTGGGTAAGGAGTCTTATCATAATTACTGTGTCTATTATATCTGGGAGGTAAGGAAACCTAGCTAAATAAATCTCCTCTAAAGACTTAGAGTCAGTTCCTGTCATGGTTTCTGACTATAGGCCTTAGTGTGGTCACCATTTGGGATCACTGCCCATTGATGTTGAGTTCCATACCCCTTATGGACCACCTCTGAGAAGCTTCATCTAGTTGAGAATTTTGAGAAGCAATTAATGGTAGACAACTCTCTGAACCATCCCATCTGAAAAATCCTGGGGCAAATACATCAACACCATCCATACATAAAACTCAAGAAGTGAGGGTTTGATGTGTGGTTTTGGCACACATCAGCTCTGTGTATGGATTCCTAATGCTTCTGCACAAAAGTAGTGCCATGTTGGAGAGACACAATTTTCTAAAATGTTAAGGATGTACAGTGATAATTGATGTTTGCTGTTAATAATCAGTCCTCTGTTCCCTGCTTCTTGATGCTGATGTATGTTCCCCAAAATGGATTTTATGAAGAAAAATCAGTAATTCCATAGTCCTTAGCTACCATCGAGACCTCTCAGAATATGAAGCATCATTGTACTTTGGCCTTGTTCCTGGAGAATGATATTAACTTTGACAGTACTTAAACCCAGCTAAGACCTTACCATTTTCATCCTGTAGCACTAACGAATCAATCATTTTGTCCATCAGTGCCTTGCTAACCACTGTGCCAATCCTTATTTGCATTTACAAGGGATCTCCTTTATCAACAGTTTGCTATACATCCACCTTACTCCATATGCTCTGTAACAAGGAGACCAGTTTTGCCAAGAAATTCCCACTGTGGTGCTGGGATTGTATGAAAGCCTTGAACAAGTAGATCTTTTTGAAATTTAAGTATCTCTTGGATTTCCTGGAGCTTTCCTGATCTAGCACCACCAACCCTGTAATAAAGGACTAACCCAATAGCCTCCAGTCACTTTCCTTACTGACCCCAGTATGGCCCCAGAATGCTGATAGGAGCATTCAGTTGGCTTCATCACCAATCTTTCTTTATCATAAGGATAAAATTTGTCTTTGTGTACTCTCTCACAAAGATGCATCGCCTTATTTCTTGTTTGGACCTTTCCTCTGTAGCAACATCACCTTCTCCAAAATATCTTCAGATTATATAGCCTCTCAGAACAGATAATTAATTCTGGGCTATAAAACCTCACATTTCTAGAAGCCCCTTGAGGAATTCTCAGCCAAGAAATTCTTGTTCTCTTGTGATACAATCCAACAGCCACACTGACCATATGAATACAATACTGGGATAATGCTTTACTGTCTACCAATTAACAACCATTTTATTTACGACTTCAACATTTTGTTATAATGACACCATCCACTTCAACTAGAATAAACTCTTCAGCATAGTAAGAGTTCTACAGATGTTTCCCCTAAACATATACCCAAGTGAACTTCTCTGAGAGTGAAATTAATTAAAATCTACTGAGAACAGATGAGATGTGACCTACTTAAAGATGTAGTCTGCAATTACAAAGGCTTGGGGAGCCCCCAAGTCCAACCAAGATTGTATTTTTCGGGAGGCAGATCTGCTACATGATTGATATCATCCAGCAAGATAAAATCTAATGATTTTATGATAATTCTGAAGAAAGAATTGTTAACAAGAGAATGATCTTCAAGGAGTCTAGAAAA
Source organism: Suricata suricatta (assembly GCF_006229205.1). Taxonomy (NCBI): domain Eukaryota; kingdom Metazoa; phylum Chordata; class Mammalia; order Carnivora; family Herpestidae; genus Suricata; species Suricata suricatta. The sequence continues at coordinate 77,099,353 of NC_043717.1, forward strand.
TGTGGGCAATTAAAGAACCATAGGGCATCAGTAATCTCTCTAGACTAAGAGAGAGGTTGTCAACCAAGAGATAATTTGATAGGTCTATGTACAGTGAAGTGGAGGCACCAGGCCATCCCATATTGTGCTATTAGCTATTAAGATTGCCACCTAACTCCCCTTTCTGTGACCCCATGCTCTAAGAAGTAATTTGATTGTAATTATGTATGTTCCCATATTAGCTTTGTTTCGAGGAGAAAATTTGCTAACCAGCTGACATGAGTATTGTAGTCTACTTAGCAGTTAATTCTCATTATAAATAAATAAACTGGCTTTGGCCTATACATCAGCTTTTTATGTGGGTTTTGATGGCATCAGGTCTTCAGTTCTTAATCACTACTGATCACATTGGAGAAAAAAAATAAGATTCTCACTATGAAAAGTCAGCACCACAGTGTGAACCATATTGAGACCACTGAATATTGTCCTCCCTGGGAGCTTTACATCAACAATCATCCTTCCTCTATATCTCTCTCATTTTGTCTACAGCCGTAATAAAATTCCAAAATGCCTGTGGTTTCTAATTCCTGCAGTTACCTTCACTCACACCCAGAAGCATGATACCTGCTATTAAGTAATTGCTTCTTACAATGCTACACGGTTCAGCCTAACCATTAGAATATACCATCATGAATGAAGACCTAACACATGACTATAGACATGCGCCTCTGATAAGCACCTTCAAAGAGGGAGGGGTGTATAATTGTCCTAACACTCACCATCTTTATTCTGTCCAGATGGCAGCACATAGGACCCATGCTGTCACTGCCTTTACCTCTATCCAGGAGAGTAAAACAGAATCACCCTTTTCTGGACTCTGGGAGATCTTCTCCACCCAGCACTATCGAGCCTATAACCACAATAGTCATTTTTGAAACAAAGTAGAGCATTTAGGATATACCAGCAACTTGGCAAAATCTAATACCACAGATGTCACATCTGTAAAGCCTTCTATGTTGGTGGGTATGTTTCATTGCCTCCATATAAAGCTTCAGGTCTTTCTTGGCCAAGAGAATGGAAAAGCCTTCAAGGGAGTATAGCGTCATGGATCCTCAGTTTCATCTCCATGCAAGATTCACTGCTCACATTTTAAAAACAAAAGTCCCAGAAGTGAGTTACGCCATTTAGTAGAGTCAGTGGAAATATCTTGGTACCTAGACCATGCTGTCCAGTTATTGATTGCCACTATAACTTTGAGCATTTATGCACTAAATTATTGGTATTACTTCCTGGTATTGGCTGTGATTCTTGAATTTACTTGAAACTGCTTTCTGCACACTGATTTCTAGCACATATCTAACATGGCTCTGGTTCTCTTATTGGCCCAGTTCAGTGATAAGCCAGTTGTGACTGTATTCCAATTCCTTTTGCTTCATAATAACCATGTGGAGAATCATATAGAATTTCAGTTTTCCCTATGCATGGAAGACACACCCCTTTGGGCATAAAGTTTAGCTTTGTATACATCTAAAGAAAGGGAACTAATATTTGGTGAATTCCTACTTTATGCCAGGCTCTGTGTTGAGTGCATTAATTTGTAAACGATACTTACTTAAGTCCACATTACTAAAAAATGGAATATCCAATTTTGGCATTTAATGCTCACCACACCTTTATAAAGTCAGTGTTATAAATTCAATTTAAACATAGTGGGCCCTCATGTGTTCACCTACATAAACCAGTAATTTCTCCAGTATGCCCTTTCCAAATCTCTAACTCCACTCTGTCTTTAGTGAAGGACAATCATTACAAGTGTATGCAGAATTCCAGGCATGGATATAATTTTGAGTAAGATAAATTTTTTTTTACTGATGATTTAAAAAATGGCATCTGGGGGTATGCCTGGGTGCCTCAGTGAGTTAAGTCTCCAACTGTTGGATTCAGCTCAGGTCATGATCTCATGGGCTTGGTTTGTGAGTTAGAGCCTCACGTCAGTCTCTGTGCTGACAGCATAAACCTGCTTGGGATACTCTCTCTCCCTGTCTTTCTGCCCCTCCCTGATTATTCTCTCTGTCTCTCTCTCTCTCTCAAAATATATAAATAACCTTTAAACAAATGGCATCCAGTAATTCTGGGGCATTTTTTAATTTTATCAGAATCTTGAGAGAAGAGTCATTGTGGACCCATCCCTGAAAGCTGCAATTCTCTTTCCTAAGTTGTACTGATGACATAAATCCCACTACTCTAAAAATTTAGCTGGGATGTTTTAATAAATATGTATCCTTAAAACAACACTGAAGCTCATTTTTCTTCTCTCTCACAATGTTGTCCTATAGTTTTTCCCCATGGACTTTCCATTTACTGACCACTTACTACATACATGCTAGGCATTATACTCTTTGATTTATGTACATTTTCTCTTTTAATTCTCATAATGACTCACTTACATATTTCTTATTATAACTTCTATTATGCAGATGATAAAATTGAGGTTTAGAGTAGTTGAGAAAATTGAGATTTAGAGAACTTAAGGAAATTTTCCATGGACACAGAGCTGGTAAGAGGCAAGACTCAAATCCACATACATATAACAACATAGCCCACATTTCTACGTAGGACATTACTATCCATCTATAACTACCAACTACCACCTGTGGGCTAAATCCAACCGACTGCCTGTTTTAAAAATAAAATTTTATTGGCATTCGGCCAAACTCATTTATTTACATGTTGTCCATGGGTGCTTTCATGCTAGGACATGTATGGCTCACGAAACCAAAAATGCTTACTATCTGGTCCTTTACAGAAAAACTTTTCCGACACATGATCCACAATATATTGAAGTATGAAATCAGACCAGCCTTTGGGGCATCTCGCTGTTTATATTTCTTCTTTCAAGTGGCCTATTTAACCCTATGTTTTTTTGTTTCTTGCTTCTAAGTCCCATACTTATGATGAAACAATGGGGTTTTGTAGAGGCTTGCTTAGAGTGCTTTGAGTAGTCTAAATAAATGAATTTCACTGGTGCCTTTTATCAACATTCATACTTTCTGCCTCAAACAACTCTAAGACATTGACCAGAAGTGGCTGTGGGGGCTATTTGTTATTTGCTTCCCCAGCACGCACTCTACTTTTGCCAATGGACCCTAATTTTCATACAGAGATCCAACTTCTCTCCCACTTCAATCCACCTTCCTGGATGAAATTTCACCTCCAGCCCAAGACCCAGGCCTCAATCAATGGTCACAGAGCATTTGCCTGGCAACTGTGACTACACCAGGTGTGGGCTTGTATCCTAAACTTATCCAATCAGAGTGAATTTTATGGCTTTTCTTGGAAATGTTGGACAACTCCTCTTATTATTATTATTATTATTATTATTATTATTGCTGGAATGGGATATAGAAAGATACAGTCTGGATTACTGCTGACAGCCACCTCTGACTAAGACAGGAGAGCCCATTTAAGAATATAGACATCCTGAGGAAGTAGAACTGAGGGGTAGAGAGAAACCAAATCCTTTTGGTAATGTTTGAATCACTGAATCTAGCTATATCTGAGGGTGTTTAGCCATGTAAACTAACATAATTTCTTATAGAGGCATATTAGATAAAGTTTTCCGTGTTTTGAAACCAGAGTCCTGATAAAATGATTTTCCTTACTAAAGCCATATGACTTTTATCCCAATATATCAATTTGAGTAATCAATACCTAGTAACACGGTGAAGGGGGGATTTCTTACACTGAAATAATGGTATTAGGCAATCTTAAGCACTCTGCCCCACTTCTAACCCTCTAATACAGAAACTCCCAGCTTCTATGCCAGGCAAAGCTTTGTAGATCTACTGAATTCATGAGTTTTTATTTGGCTTACTGGGTGGATAGAGACTGACCCTGTGTAGACCAATCACATTCCAAAAAGATTATAAGTTTCTGCCCCAAAGTCCTGTCATTATTTAGTAAACAAATATGAGATGACTGTTTAAGGTTTGCGGAGCAGGTTGTGGCCCAGGACCTTTCCCATAATTGGCACCTCACCTTTTCCAAGCATATAGCAAGACAGCAAAGTATAGTGGTTAAGAGAGGGGAACTCTGAAGCCAGACTGTGAGGGTTCAAATGTTGGCCCTAGGTCTCACTAACTGGATAACCTTTTGCAGTTTCCTTAACCTCTGTGCCTCAGTTTCCTATTCTATATAAGGTTATATGAATATTTTTTCAAAAATTTAAATAGTGTCTGACATATAAATGCTATAGACATACTTGTTAACCACAAAAAATAATAAATGGCAAAAAGTACTACAGACATTTGAAAGGTATATACAAAAGGTCCATTAGAATATACATTCTCTTAAACCATATAATGCATGATGGAAACAACAGCACAGATAGCTTTGGATGAGAAAGAATATTTAACTCTATACCCAGAATCAATATTTATTGTCAAATTCTCAATCCCATATCATGGAATCTTCTTTTATGCATTGGAACTGTTGTAGAAGTGGCTTGCTTGGAGGCTACATCTGGATGAACTAAACGTAACAATCTATCCCCTTTCCAAATAAGGATGCATTTCTACTTCGTTTTTCATTACCTAATCCTTCAAATGACATGGGTCTCAATTTAAGAGATGTGCTTTTGTTTTGTTTCAGTAACCTAGAAATGACTAGGTTAAAGGTGCATAAATTTCTTATACTGTCTCCTACATTCCTTATTTTCCCTCTAGCCCACTACAAACCCCAATTCAAGTCATAATTAAAAACTGACTCTGTGACTATCACAATGCAATCAGCTGTAAGAGACTCAAAGAAATGGAAGGCAAGGTCTTAAGACTTCAAAATCTTGAAAATATGGTTGAGGACATAGAAGAAAACAATACAAGTGTACATCTGATTTTGTTTTTTTTTAATAGTTTATCATCAAATTGGTTTCCATATAACACCCAGTGCTCTTCCCCGCAAGTGCCCTCCTCCATTACCACCACCTCTTTTTCCTTTCCCCCTCCCCCTTCAACCCTTGGTTCATTTTCAGTATTCAATAGTCTCTCAGGTTTTGCATCCCTCTCTCTTCCCAACTCTCTTTCCCCCATCCCCTCCCCATGGTCCTCCATTAGGTTTCTCCTGTTCTCCTGTTAGAGCTATGAGTGCAAACATATGGTATCTGTCCTTCTCCATCTGACTTATTTCACTTAGCATGACACCCTCGAGGTCCATCCACTTTGCTACAAATGTCCATATTTCATTCTTTCTCATTGCCATGTAATACTCACATCCCCAAAGGCAAGGGAAATGAAAGCAAAAGTGAACTATTGGGACCTCATAAAGGTAAAAAGCTTCTGCACTGCAAAGGAAACAACCAAGAAAACTAATAGGCAACGGATGGAATGGGAAAAGATAGTTGCAAATGACATATCTGATTTGGTTTTAAACTTTCAAGCCATCAAGATCACTTGTCAAATCTTGCCCACTGCAGCTCTTGGCCCTTCATTTGCTGGATTCCCTTGCCCTCACATATTCATACCTATACTAGCCAACACTGACCACAGAACGAAGTGGTTTAAGGAGGTCCATCTTAACACCAGAATTGGCTATGTAGTTTGTGGAGACCAGCGTGAAACGAGGATATGGAACCTCTGGTTTAAAAACCAGGAGGGGAGCCTGGGTGCCTCAGTTGGTTAAGCCACAGGCTCTTGAGTTAGGCTTAGGTCATGATCTCATGAACTGTGAGATCACGCCTATGCTGACAGTATGGAACCTGTTTGGGATTCTCCCTCTCTGCCCCTCCCCACCCCACCAAAATAAATAAATGTAATTTTTTAAAATATTTTTTTAATTTTTTAAAATGTCTTATTTATTTTTGATACAGAGAGAGACAGAGCATGAGAGGGGGAGGGGCAGAGAGAAAAGGAGACACAGAACCGGAAGCAGGCTCCAGGCTCTGAGCTAGCTGTCAGCACAGAGCCCGACGCAGGGCTGGAACCCACGAACGTGAGATCTGACCTGAGCTGAAGCCAGAGGCTTAACCGACTGAGCCACCCAGGCGCCCCATAAACGTAATTTTTAATGCTTTTTACTTATTTCTGAGAGACAGGGAGATAGTGAGAGCAAGGGAGGGTCAGAGAGAGAAAGAGGGAGACAGAATCTGAAACACGCTCCAGGCTCTGAGCTAGCTGTCAGAACAGAACCCGGCATGGTGCACAAACCCACAAACCGCAAGATCATGACCTGAGCCGAAGTTGGACACTCAACTGACTGAGCCACCCAGGTGCCCCTAAACGTAAATTTTTTAATGTTTATTTATTTTTGAGAGAGAAAGAGACACAGTATGAGCAGGGGAGGGACAGAGAGAGAGGGAGACACAGAATCTGAAGCAGGCTTCAGGCTCTGAGCTGTCAGCACAGAGCCCGAAGTGGGGCTCGAACCCACAAGCTGCAAGATCATGACCTGAGCAGAAGTCAGATGCTTAACTGACTGAGCCACCCAGGTGCCCCATAAAATAAACTTTAAAAAATAAATAAAAAGCCGTAAAGAAGGGAGGTGGGGGGATGGGTGAAATAGTTGATGGGGATTAAGGAGTGCACTTATCATGATTAGCATCAGGTATTGTTTGGAAGTATTGAATCCCTATATTGTACACCTGAAACTATTATTACACTGTATGTTAACTAACTAGAACTAAAACAAAAACTTAAAAATTAGAAAGGAACTGCCATTTAAGGCATTAAAATATAACACGTTTTTGTTTCTTTCTTTTTTTTAAATAGTTTATTGTCAAATTGGTTTCCATACAACACCCAGTGCTCTACCCCATAAGTGCCCTCCTCCATCACCACCACCCCCTTTCCCCCCTCCTCCTTCCCCTTCAACCCTCAGTTCATTTTCAGTATTCAATAGTCTCTCAAGTTTTGCGTCCCTCTCTCTCCCCAACTCTCTTTCCCTCTTCCCCTCCCCTGGTCCTCCATTAGGTTTCTCCTGTTTTCCTGTTAGACCTATGAGTGCAAACATACAGATTCTCTTGACCTACCATAATGCTTTTTCTCTCAATTTTTTTTTATTTTGAAAAATTTAAAACCTACAGCAAACCTAAAAGAAAGTATGGTGGAAACCTGATATACCTTTGTATTAGCTTTCTGGGGCTGCTACAACAAATTACCACAAATGTGATAGGCTTAAAACAATGGAAGCCTGATTTCTCACAGTTCTGGGAGCCAAAAATCTGAAATCAAGGCGTTGGAGAGCCATGGACTTCTATGGAAAAATCTTTGATTGCTAGTTCTGGATTCTAGTAGCTCCTGGTGATCCTTGTCTTGAGGTAACTCCAATCCCTGCCTCTGTACCATTTAAACAACAACCCTTTAACTAGATTCACCAATTTTAAACATTTTACCAGCTTTGCTTTTTCATTCTTTCTCCCTCCCTCTCTCTATCCTCCCCCCTCCTCTCTCTCCCTCTTCATGTATGTGAAAATCATAAATATCATGGCCCTTTAGCTCTAAATACTTTAGCAGGCATCCCCTAAGAATAAAAATTTATTCTACATGACATTTAGGATATTTAAGATTAAGTCAATAGCATTATCTTCTATCCAGTCCATAATTAATTATTTAATTTATCCTAAAATTGCCTTTTATAGCTTTATTTATGATTCAGGATTGAGGTAAGTTTCCCCCATTTACATTTGAGTTGTAAAGTATCTTTAGTTTCTTTTAATCTTGAATAGTTTCTGGCTACTTTTGTTCCTAGCTTGTTTTCCTGACATTAATAGTCTCAAGCAGTTCAGTCAGTTCTATCATGTATCCCACATGGAGGAATTTACTGGTTGTTTCTCTGATTATATTCAGATTAACTATTTTGAAAAAGACAACTGCATGTGGTGAACTTCCCACTGTATCATGTAAGCCTACAATGTTGGTTTGTCCCTATACTGATGATGCGTTATTTGATCTCATGGTTACATGGGTGCTCCACCATCTCCCCATATTGTAAATAATACCTTTTTTTCTTTATAGTTGAAATTAATTGCATGGTGTTATCCTGAGACCTTTTGACTATCTGCTCCCAACAACTTTTACCCCAATGATCATTTACGCTTGCTCTTGTTAATACACTAGGGGAGGTAAAATGGTGACTTATTCTGCCATTCATTCTATAGTTATTCTTCTATAAAGGAGACCTTCCATTCATTCCTTCTCTTCCCTTCCACTGTCTCCCCTTTCACTATGGACTTTAAAATGGTTTTGTTTTGTTTTGTTTTGTTGTTTTTACCATCCAGTGTGGTATGAGCATTCTTCCTTTCTGGTGTTCCAAGATTTTTTCTTTTATTATTTCCTCTCTTTTTCAAGAACTTCTTCAGTTGTCTTTTGAGGTAGGTCTGCTGGCAACAAATTTTCTTAGTTTGCCTTCATCTAAGAATTTCTTAATTCCAGAAGGATACTTTTCCTGGATGTGGAACGTATGGTTGATAGTTCTTTTCTTTCAGCACTTTAACAATTTTGTGCTGCTTCCTTCTAGTGTCCATGGCTTCTGATGAGAATTCTGCTGTAATATGAACTGGGTTTTTGTTTTTGTCCACTCTGGGCCAGGTTTTAATTCTCTCTTTCACTTGATAAAATTTTCTTCTGTCTTTATTTTTTAAAGTGTATTGATTTATTTTGAAGGTGGGAGGAGGGACAGAGGGAGGGAGAAAAAGAGAGAATCCCAAGCAGGTTCCACACTCAGCATGGAGCCCGATGCAGGGCTTGATCCAGGACCATGATATCATGACCTGAGCTGAAATCAAGGGTTGGACACTTAACTGACTGAGTCACCCAGGCTCCCCTCTTCTGTTTAGAGTTGTCTTGGCATGAATATCTTTAGATTTATCTACTACTAGCATGTCAATCCTTTATTTTGAACCCAGTAACCTCTGTACAAATGCAACCCTCCCCGGGAAAAGCCTACATTAAACATTGTCATTAATTTAAGACCAAGTGTAGAGAAATGTATCATCCACTGTGGGATTGGTGTGGTAGCCAGGCAAAGGACACATAAAGAGGAAACAGGATCTAGGGAAAGTAAACTTCCCCATCTGAGAGTTTTGTTATTAGCTTTGAGTACTCAGAGACCTGACCTTTACTCTCTCGTGTTGATTGTTATTGAACTGATGAGGGTTTTGATGTGGCCCCACAGTGATCTTTCCCTGGCTGAGGTGTCTAGCCCATTTATTCTCCTGAGGACAATGTTAGGAAAATCAATGGAATTGGCCAAGTCCAGACATGCTGGCCAGGAAGCCTTGGTACAGTATCATTTTATTAATACAAACAATTACATTTCCAAAACACAGAGCATTATTTCCAGGCTAACATAGCAGTCCCTGAGCCAAATTCAGTGTTGAAGCTGGAAAAATGGTTGCTAGCCTCAGAGTACCTTTTCTGTATATTTTTTTCTGTCAAAGACTGGAGGCCTGGCCTTTTACATGTCCTCTAGATTTGCATCTAAGCACTATCTTAGTAATTTAGACTTGTTGAGACAAGTGTTTTGGAAATACCACCTCAGTGGCAGTTCTTTTCCCCAGGAAAAATTAATGCACTATGTATTTATCATAGGTGGGAATTTTAATAAAGATACTGTTCATTTGGAGAGTGTAGATAAATTAATTTTTGATGGCCCCAAGGCTGGTAAAATTACCACATATGTCAGTGCCTATTTTTGATATATGGCCTTGATTAACACCCAGATGCCTAGGGATGCAGGCAGTGGAAAGTGAGAGGTAAGGTGGAGCCTGACATCTTCATCCTTGCCATGAGCTTTATTTGGGGTGACAGGATACAATTCAAGAAATTAATGTACACTGAAACCCCACTATATGCCAGGCATGACAGGGAGGCAGAAATGGCTAAGACAAGGCCCCTGCCTTTAAGGTGCTTATGACATGGCTGGGTAGATGATACCTTTGGTGATGATGATAGGTATAATGAAGGTAAGAGCAGTCTTTAACTGAGTGCTTACTGTTTACCCAGTACTCTACTTAGTGTTTTACAGGGATTATCTCATTTACTTCAAGAACCCTATAAGGTATGCACTGCTATGCCTATTTTGCAGAATCAGAAATAGATATAAAGCCAGTGAGTAATGAGGTCAGGGTCACACAGCCAAGATTCACAGCTGGGTTTGCCTGACTCCACACCCTCAGTATTTTTTAATGATTATTTATTTTTGAGAGAGAGAGAGAGAGAGAGAGAGAGAGAGAGAGCAGGAGGGACAGAGAGAGAGGGACAGAAGATCTGAAGTGGGCTCTGAGCTGACAGCAGCAAGCCTGATGCGGAGCTCAAACCCACAAACTGTAAGATTATGACCTGAGCTGAAGTCAGACGCTTAACCAACTGAGCCATCCAGGTGTCCTCACAGCCTCAATTTTTAACTACTGTATACTCTGGTTTCTCTTCAAATCGCATAAATCTTTCAATTTTTAACAACTGTGACATAAATAATTAAACCACAAGATGGCCTATAAGACAAATCTGGAAGAGATGTCCAAAAGTCAAACAATTCAAGTATTTCTCAAACTGGAGGGACTTGGGAGAGCTGGAAGCCAATTAGGGATCCAAATACCACATGACAGTGATGAGGCCAGCACTGTGCTCTGAGAATTGATGAAGGGAGCAAGGCAAGGTAGTTTTCCTAATTTTTGGTCTCCTTTGCTCTCTCTAGGTCAACTTCTCCCAATCAACAAGGAGATTGAAAGTCATGTGTTTCAAAATATTGGATGATGTCAGCACTACTGTAAAAATAAAATTCAGATTTGAATTTGGTAGACAGGGCTTTCCACCTCATTTATATCCATTCTTTGGACAGTCACTTATTAAACAATAATGGGCAAAGCACTGTGTTAGTCATGCTTAGAAAAGGTAAAGACAAATAAGACATGGTCTCTCTACTCAAATTATTTTCTAAGGCAGGGGTCAACAAACTTTTTGTAATGATTCAGATAGTGAATGATTTATAAACATTGAGGGCTAGGTAATATATAACTACTCAACTCTGCCATTGTAGTATGAAATTAGTCATAGAAAATACATAAACAAATGGGCCAATAGAATTTTATTTACAAAAAAGACAGTGGGCGAGAGTTGGTATGTGGGCCAGAGTTTGCTAACTCCTCTTCTAAGGCATGGTTCTTAATCTTGGCTATACATTAGAATCACTTGGAGAGGGGCGCCTGGGTGGCTCAGTTGTTTCAGTGCCTGACTTCCACTCAGGTCATGATCTTGCAGTTTGTGATTTCAAGCCCTGCATCAGGCTCTGTGCTGATAGCTCCGAGCCTGGAGCCTGCTTTAGATTCTTTGTCTCCCTCTCTCTCTGCCCTTCCCCTACTTGCACTCTGTCTCTGTCTCTCAAAAATGAATAAACATAAAAAAATTTAAAAACAGAATCACCTGGAGAGCTTTAACAAATGCTGCTGTCTGGGTCTCACTCCTATAGATTCTCATTTAATAGGTCTCGCATAGGGCTTGAATCAGGACACTTAAAGATCCCAGATGATTTTCATGTGCTGATAATATTAAGAACCTCTGCCTAAAGGAACAGACTTATTATTAGCACTAATACAAAACATGGGCCAGAATGAAGGTGTGAATAGGTTCCATGGGAATGTAGAGAAAATAAACAACTGGTTTCAACTGAGGTAATTAGGTTAGTTTTCCTGGAGGGAATGGCACATGAGTTAGCAAAGGCAGGGGAAAGGGCAGTTCAGGCAACATTAGCACATTACTACTAGTACTACTATCACTCACCTTTGGCCTCCAACAACTCTTCACTAACCCTACCCACCTACACAGTCACCCCGAGAGGAGGATTATCATGCTCAGCCAGGCTTCATGTTCCTGATATGCCCTTGTGTCTTGAGGGATTGGCATTAACTTTGGGAGGCTAAGGAAGGAGTGGGTCTCTCAGGCTTGTCAAATTGGCATGTGCTTCCTCCTCACTGACAGCATTCACAAGAGGAGGCCTAAGAGGAGTGGCTAACAACATGGCTCCCAGTGGTATCCCAGCTCTACCTTTTCTCTTCTTTTCTTCATGCTCTTACTTTGCCCTAAAGGACCACAGTTATCTGATTCCCTTGGAGAAGCAAGGAAGACTTTGAGGTGGATGGCAGTTTGACCCAGTACCCCTTACCTACCTGTTTGCTTTCCTCACAGTTCCTTTCTTTCATTCACTATTGTTTTGAGAGCAGAGACCAAATCTAGGATCCTGAAGCAAAAACTGTGAAGAAGCAGTGGTCAGGGACAGTTATGTCTCTTATTTCCTCATTTGACCCACTGTTCATAAAAAACACTAAATGAGATAAAGCTGCACCAACCTGTGATGAGGCCTCTCATATATCCGAGAACACTCTGGAAATGGTCCTGGGTTAGTCAGCAGAGCCTTACAGAAGGCTCATAGTCTAGTGCGCTTACCCTAGGGCTTGCCATAGCAGAGTTCGCCTTTCTCCTTGGCACTCTCTGGCCTTGCCTGAGCTGTTTGAGGCACAAGCTCTGCCACCACACCCCATTTCCCCATCCTCCCCCTGCTCAGTTGCTCTGGGGTTTTTACCCCCTAGTGCTACTTCTCAGGCTGATTCCTTGTCACAACTCTATTTATGTTTTCCCTCGTTTTTGTGTCCTGAAGTTGTTCCTTTTCTGGTTTGTCTTCTTTTATTTTCTTTTTTAATTCTGTTCCCATCCCCTGTAGCATCCTCCACTCCTTTCTATTTCAGATTTCCTATCCCCTGGCATATCTCTGTCTCTTGTTTTCCCTTCCCCTTCTCTCCTCTTCCTTTTCCTCCTCCCTCTTCTCTGCCTCTCTCTCAGCATTATTTTTAGCAGCAAAGCATCTCCATCCTCCATATTTCCATTCCTCTTCCCAATTTCTCTGATTCAAAATTAAAATGGGTGGGAGAGCCCAATCCCCTAGACTAATATGAAGTCAGAGAATTAGAACACTCAGCCTAGGAGCTACCTCTACTGGAATCCCTAGAGGGTTATATTTTAACAACAGGCACAATAAGCATGCATGTAGGTGTATGCGTTGGGGCCATGTTGTGGGTGGAGAGTGCTGGACTGGTAGAGCTCCCTGTGTTTGCTTCATCGCCAGCCACAAAATGCTGGACGTGCAGCCCATTCCAAGGCCAACCATGGCCATTGAACAGATGTTCCTGGGATAGAGACAGCCAGTAAGCCAAAGCAAAGGGCGAGTTAATTCCCCCAAGGAACCATAGCAGAGTAGATCATCTTTTCGGAGAGGTTGGGGCAGGACACCCAGCTCAGCAAAGGAAAGCATCTGGTGGAGAGATAGTACATGCAGGTTCCCTTTGTCTGCTTAGCAAGTAAGGGCCAGGCTTGAAAATGGCTTGAATTTCTAAATGAAGTTTCCTTGGGCTTATAGCCATAACTCTTCCATTTAAGGAATCTGTGGGCATATGTGTCCTAGTACACACAGATGCCAGGGGGTGACCAGAAGAACAAGAAGCCAAGCAATCATGGAAGCAGGGAATCATTAAAGTGCCTTTAGACACCTCACTTGCCTCATCATTGTCTCAGCCTGCTTGGATGGATCAGTTTATACAGAACTACAGAAAAGGTCTAGAAATGAATTTCATACCTAATTTTGTGTATTTCAGTTGCAGTTGCTATAATTTTTATCTAATTGAGTACTGAGCATGCAAAATTAGCAAATTATTAATGTTAATCACTATAACAAATAAGCCAACATCTTAGGGACTTGACATAGTAAAAAGTTTTTTTCTCACTCACTCCATGGTCCAATGAAGTGTTTGGCAAGCAGCATTCCACAAGGTACTTCTGGGTCCTAGCCTCCTCCCATCTTCTTCTAGGGCTTTGATGTTTTCTACTACTGCCTCTGCATCCAACCAGCAGACGAGGGGAGAGGAATAGGAGAAGGACCAGCCCAGTTTTACTGGATGCCAAATGAGAGAACACAGATGGCAGTTGGTTGTAAAAAATTCACCTGCCTATCACAGAGATAATACAGAAGCCTGCACCTGTGTGTATGGGTGTGTATACTGCAAGCAACAAGTTCAAAATGACACAGCATGCAAGTATATTAAATCATTGACAGAGCTGGGATTTGAACTCAGTTCTACTTAACCCTAAAGAATATGACTGCCACTACTTCTTAATATTTGCTGAGAGCTTTCCATGTTCCAAACATGATCCTAATTACCTCACATATGCATTAAGTCATTATCCTCACAAACTCCCAATGAAGATAGATTCTACTGTTATCTTCAGTTTATGGATAAAGAAACCAAGACCCAGACAAGTTAAGCGCAAACCTGTTGAAAGTCACACAGCTGTAAGTGATGAAACTGGGACTATAACTCATGTTTTTACCAATATTTTGTATAAACACTAGTCTATGTGCATCTGAAGATATTCGAGAAGTAAGATAGTTCTGGCCCTGGAAGGAATTAATTGGTTTCTGGTTTGAGAAGCTAGGAATCCACATATGCTATATGTAAATAAAAATATGATACATTATGCTTAGGGATAAGAATGTGTGGAGTTTTATTAATACTATGAGAGGAAGAATAATGGAATTGGTAGACTAGAGTAGGATTTAGAAGGTAGTAGCTATTGATAATCATAGTATTAATATTGCTCTAGATTGTGGCTTATAGACCTTCTATAAATGATGTTCTGGAATGTCCCACTCGGGGACAGTAGCAACTGTCTCAAAGGTGAAAGCGTGAAGAAAGTTATACAGCTTCCTAACAAGGCAGACAGGAAAAAATATCCCTTAATAAAATGTACTCTTGGATAAATACCCCAAAGAATTAAAAAATGGTGTTCAAACAAAAACATGTATAAGTTTTCATAGCAACGCTATTCACAGTATCCCAAAAGGTGGAAAGAACTCAAATGTCCATCAAATGATGAATGGATAAACAAAATGGGTGGTATATCCATACAATGGAATATTATTTAACCACTAACGACAAATGAAATGCAATTCTAGGGGCACCTGGGTGGCTCGGTTGGTTAAGTGTCTGGCTCTGGCTCAGGTCATTATCTCACGGTTCATGGGTTTGAGCCCCAAATCAGGTTCTGTCAGCACAGAGCTTCAAATTCTGTATCTCCCTCTCTCTCTGATCCTCCCCTTCTCGCACTGTCTCTCTCTGTCTCTCAAAAATAAAATTAAAAGGATTAAAAAACTAAAAAAAAGAAATGCAATTCTGACACATGCTACAACATGAATGAACCTTGAAGATATTATGCAAAGTGAAAGAAGCCAGACTCTCCAAAAGCCACATATTATAGGATTCCATTGATATAAAATACATAAATCCATAGAGACAGAAAGCTGATTAGTGGTTTCCAGGGGCTAGAGTGAGGGGGAAAGGAAGACTGTCTGCTTAATGAGTATGAGATTTCTTTTTGGAGTGATGAGAGTATTCTGGAGATAGTGGTTGTGGTTGTACATTGCCAATGTACAGCATGTCACTAGTGGCAAATTTCATGTTATAGGCATTTCACTATAATTAAAAAAGTCACAAGTCTCACTCACACCTACAAGAAAGGAATTCAAAAGATTTAAACGTACAATCCACATCAATCTTGAGGACATTATGCTAAGTGAAATAAGCCAGTCACAAAAAGAAAAAAAACTGTCTAATTCTACTTACCTAAAGTATTTAAACTAATCAAATGAATAGAAACAAAAAAAGCTGTGCTTAATAGTAGCAAAAAGAGCTGGGGTAAGAGGGAAATGGGAAGTTGTTCTTTAGTGGGCATCAAGTTTCAATTTTTCAGGTTAAGAAAGTTCTAGAGATTACACAACAATGTGAATATCCTTAACATTACTGGACTGTACACTTAAAATGGTTGAGATGGTAAATTCTATGTCACGTATTTTTGACCACAATTAAAATAAAATATTTTAAAATACTTTAAAATTAAAAATAGGAGAAAAAGGGCACCTGGGTGGCTCAGTCGGTTAAGCATCCAAATTTGGCTCAGGTCATGATCTCGCGGCTCATGAGTTGAGCCCCGCGTCCGGCTCTGTGCTGACAGCTCAGAGCCTGGAGCCTGCTTCGAATTCTATGTCTCCCTCTCTCTCTGCTCCTCCCCCACTCATGCGCTCTCGCTCGCTCTCTCTCTCTCTCTCTCTCTCTCTCTCTCTCTCTTTCTCTCTCTCTCTCTCTCTCTCAAAAGTAAATTAACATTAAAAAATTTTTAAATAGGAGAAAAATATATAAATAAAATCATGGGTGGGATCTAGGGATTCTGGCTCTAATAAAGTTTTCTATAAAAAGATACTTTTAGAAAATCTTGTGGCCTCATCTCTTAGAAGAAGAGCTACTTGTCTCACCCCATATTATTGACATTATCTGGAACCAGGCAGTGCCTATAATTTTCTCTCCATGTTTATGTTTTCCTATAACTAATGAGGAGCCATGGATGAATTCATGTGTTAACCACCTACTGGAGCTTTAATGGCTGGAAGACCACTTTTATTTCCCTTTCTTCTTCCCACCTGTTTTTTGTGTTGACTGATTTGCTCAGATGTTCTTCCACTGAACCAATGAACAAAAAATGGTCACTCTTATTCCATATGGTTTATCATGGTAAGAAGTTTGTGAGGAGTATGAAACTGTTATCTCATATGATGTGTGGATTTCAATAACAGAGGCAGGTGGAATCACAAATGATTGTATACATCCTTTACAAAAAGACCCACCAGAGATCTGCTACCTGCCTGCTGGTCACAATAATTTGTTGAGGTCTGTCTCATATAGAATAGAAAGATTAGTACATTGCCCAAGATGAAGTGAATGGGAAAGCATGTGTGCCATGGAGCCAAACAGCCCTGAGCTCAGCCACTTACAATCTGTGTGAATGTGGACTTGTCACTTAATCTCCACAGGACTCAAATTTCTCATCTGTTAGGGATTGTACTTTGTGGAGTTGTTTTGAAGGTGATACCTGTAAAGAGCTTGGCCAGATTCTAGCACATGAAAGGTAGAAATAAATGCCAGTTCTGTGTGAGAAACTGGCCATTACCTACAAGGAGAGGAACTCAGAGACAATAATACAACAGGTCAGTTGAGTCCAGAGAACCACATTAGTTTCCTTCTACTGTAAAATATCTAACATCCACATTTATCACCCAGCCTGAGTAGAACTCCATGTGCCTTCTCTCTTGCATAATCACGAGTTCTTGCTTATCCACTGAATTCAAAGCTATATGTATTCTCCTCTTAATACTTTGATGTTCAGGCTTTCCATTTCTTCTTTTAAACCTTCTCTTCACATTTCAAATATCAAGATTTTCTCTCACACCTTTATGTGCCAGGTTTACTCCATCGTTTCTTGTTTTCCAAATGGTGCTCGCAATTGACTTTCATACAGTCGAAAGTTAGTGCAACATCTCCTTGGGTACTATCTTTCCCAACAGATAAACCCCCTTCATGGTCACTCTCCCCAAAGCTTCAACTAATGTAGAATGTCCCTTTTTTGCTTCAATGGATTTAGGCTTGCATCTGTGTGTTTTTTCCACATTTTTTCACCATGCAAGAAGTTATCCTATCCACAAACATCGTTACCATTTTTTTAGATGGCAGATGACTCAAGGTTAGGAATCATGATTGATGGTTTATCTTTTCAACAGGTGAAATAGACCCTTATATACACAGAGAACCACCTTTGGAAAAACATATCTGAGATGCAGGCGGGGAATTTACAGGTAATTTTTTAATGCAGACATGGATGAGACAAGAAAGGCCAATGGATGCTCAATGGCTTAAATCATAAATCCTCGTGCCTGTCACTGCTATCACTTTACAGACAAAATGTAGTCCTACTGGCATTAAACTAAGGATTGGGAGGGAAATCTACCCTGTGCAGAGGTCCTCCTCCTAGATTTAATTCAGATACAATTAGGTAACAGTCTCAATCAGAGGTCAAAGGCAGAGAAGGAATTTCTCAACACTTGCTAAGCACTTGCGTGCCCTTGGGTAAGTTCCTTGGTCTTTTAACTTCCTCTTCTGTACAATGGGGATGATAATAATAGTATCGACTTTCCAAGATTTGTTGTGAGGCTTAAATGACCTGTGAATTAATTAATACAGGGCCTGGTGCATATTACAAACGTAACAAGGTTCATGCTGCTGCTGCTGCTGCTGATACTAAGATGACTTACTTTGGAGGTGCCTGAGTGTCTCAGTTGGTGAAGGATCCGACTCTTGGTTTCAACTTAGGTCATGATCTCAGTGTTTGTGTGTTCGAGCTCTGCATCGTGTGGAGCCTGCTTGGAATTCTCATTCTCTCTCTCTCTCTCTCTCTCTCTCTCTCTCTCTCCCTCCCTCCCTCCCTCCCTCCCTCCCTCCCTCTATCTTTAAAAAAGATGTCTTGGTTTGAAAAAAATCTCTCTCAGTCTTTTATACTGAAAATTACAGTATCAGTCCATCATTTCAACAAGGCTACCATTCTAATCTTAGACTACTTTTTGGAGTGCATGTATAGAATAAACTCTTAGTGTCCCTTTGGAGCGATTACAGTCAAGAAACATTATTAAATCTGTATCTGATAGGATAGTGGAAAACAATAGCTTCAAAAACTCCCAGATACCCCTGATGCTAACAGTGATATGGAGCATTGCCTTTCCAGTCTCTGAGTAAGATTTCAAGACTCCGTTCAGGGAAGTGGAATAACTGACCCAAGTATGTAAAGTCGGGTTTCCTTGAGTACTCACTAGATTTCATTCTGGAAAGAACTAAGCATAATTCAAGTTCTTTTGCCATTTCGGGTAAGATTGAGTTTCCAATAACTAACTTTAAGATAGCAACTTAATGAACCATGGTCTTGGTCCTTGAGAACTATACTTTTAGGAAAGTGTTCTCTGTTATCTTGGTTCTCTTTTTATATCTTTTTAAATTATGTTATTTTATTTTATTTTTTAATACTTTACTGTCAAATTGGTTTTCATATAACACCGAGTGCTCTTCCCCACAAATGCCCTCCTCCATTACCACCACCTCTTTTCCCCCTCCACCTCCCCCTTCAACCCTGGGTTCATTTTCAGTATTCAGTAGTCTCTCAGGTTTTGTGTCCCTCTCTCCCCAACTCTCTTTCCGCCTTCTCCTCCACATGATCCCCCATTAGGTTTCTCCTGTTTTCCTGTTAGACCTATGAGTGCAAACATATGGTATCTGTCCTTTTCCACCTGACTTATTTTGCTTAGCATGACACCCTTGAGGTCCATCCACTTTCCTACAAATGGCCAGATTTCATTCTTCTCATTGCCATGTAATACTCCATTCTATATATATACCACATCTACTTGATCCATTCATCAGGTGATGGACATTTAGGCTTTTTCCATGATTTGGCTATTGTTGAAAGTGCCCCTATGAACATTGGGGTCCATGTGCCCCTATGTGTCAGCACTTCTGTATCCCTTGG
>NC_043717.1:77118867-77121548 GCF_006229205.1 Suricata suricatta
TCAGGCAGAGAAGGATGGATACCATATGTTTGCATTCATAGGTCTAACAGGAGAGTCCTGGCAGGGGACCATGGGGAGAGTAAGGGGAAAAGAGAGTGGGGGAGAGTAAGGGACACAGATCAATGGAGACTACTGAATACTGAAAACGAACCATGGACTGAAGGGGGAGGGGGAGGGATGGAGGGGGGTAATGGTCATGGTGGGGGGCACTTGTGGGGAGAAGACTGGGTGTTATATGGAAACCAATTTGACAATAAACTATTAAAAATTAAAAAAAGAGAAACATAAAGAACTTTATATTTATTAAAGGCTACTAAATGTTAAACTACTAACCTAAATATTTATTTAGGTTGTTGAATAATCTTATTATTTAATTGTTAATTTACAAGAATAAACAGGCAATAATGCAATGGTGGGAAAGGGAAGACGAGTGAGAAGAAACCAGCTCTACCAGATATTAAAACAGATATTGTAGGATGACAAGATATCGTGAGTGGTATGGGAAAGAATGAGCAAATAAACAACAACAAAAATACATAACACTCCAATAAGTCCTTGTATAAAAATTACTAGATGCATGATAAAAGATGCATATTGTAGTGTTTAAATAACAAAAATTCATCCAAGTAAATTTTAAAGATCTAGCTGGCTTTATTAATTGATTCATATATCTATTAAAAATTAAAACATTAAATTTTTTTAAAGAGGCATATGAGTAGCTCAGTTAGTTAAGCATCCAGCGTTGGCTCAGGTCATGATCTCCAAGCTGACAGCTTGGAGCCTGGAGTCTGCTTGAGATTCTGTGTCTTCCTTTCTGGACCTTTCCCATTTGCATTCTGTGTCTCTCTCCAAAATAAAACATTTAAAAAATTAATTGATTCGTGGCACTTGGGTGGCTCAGTAGGTTAAATGTCTGACTTCAGCTCAGGTCATGATCTCATGGTTCATGAGTTTGAGCCCCGGGTGGGACTCTGTGCTGACAGCTCAGAGCCTGGAGCCTGCTTCTCATTCTGTGGTTCCCTCTCACCCTGCCCCTCCCCTGCTCATGCTCTCTCTCTCTCTCTCTCTCTCTCAAAAATAAATAAATATTAAAAATTAATTGATTCATGTATCAGGTGGCATTCCATCTAGCAAGCAGAGGGGAGCTCTAAACGGCTACAAAAAGGAAACTATTTAAAAGTAGAGTGGAAATAGACAAAATAAAATTATTAGTAAAGAATCCATTGTTTTAATCAATGCCTTCCTATGGGGAATGGAAGGAGTCTATCAGTAAAATTCCTACTGCTGACCAGAAAATGCCATGGTAACTGGTTAAAGGTTACATTCTTGGGAGGCTGAAACTGCAATTCAGTATTAAGTCTTGGTGTACTGGCTTAGGGCCTTAAGCTAAATGATACCATTTGTGTCTGGTGATTTTCTTTTTAACATAGGCAATGTTCCTTTTATGTCTGAGCTTCTTTATATATATTATCACCCATAAACTTTACAACAGCCTTATGAAGTAGATATTATTCACTTTCATTGTGTGGATGAGTAAAAAGAAGCCAAGAGAGATTAAGAAAGTAGGCCAAAAATTGATATAGTTCATGAGTGACAAATCAAGACATAAACCCAAGTTATCTGGCCCCATGGCCCATTTTCCTCTTATTATATCACAGTTTCAGTATGACTGCAACCTACAAACAATCTGCTACAGAGCAAAAGCAAGCTGCAGGGAGAACACAGAGCAAAATAGTGGTAGTGCTTGTGTTTGGGAGATTGGCTTGTCGGTTTTAAGTTTTGGCTTTTTGTTTGCATATGTATATGTTCTATGGGATGCCCGGGGGGCTCAGTAGGTTAAGCCTACAACTTCAGCTCAGGTCATGATCTCACAGTTTATGGGTTTGAGACCTGCATCGGGCTCTGTGCTGACCACTCAGAGTCTGGAGCCTGCTTTGGATTCTGTCTCTCGCTCTACCCCTCCCCCACTCACTTCTCTGTCTCTTAAAAATAAATAAACATTAAAAAAATTAAACCCTGTTTATACAAAATAATAATGAACAGTGAAGACAGTGCAATATATAAAAAGATCACAAATGTACAGCCAATTAATTTTTGACAAAGCAGGAAAGAGTATTTAATGGAAAAAAGCAGCCTCTTTAGCAGGTGATGCTGGGAGAACTGGAGAGGAATATGCAGAAGAATGAAACTAGACCACTTTCTTACACCATACACAAAAATAAACTCAAAATGACTGAAGGACCTGAATGTGAGACTGGAAACCATCAAAACCCTTGAGGAGAAAGTAAGAAACAGCCTCCTTGACCTCAACCACAGCAATTTCCTACTCAACACACCCCCAAAGGCATGGGAAATGAAAGCAAAACTGAACTCCTGGGACCTCATCAAGATAAAAAGCTTCTGCAAGGCAAAGGAAACAATCAAGAAAACTAATAGGCAACTGACAGAATGGGAAAAGATAGTTGCAAATGACATATCAGATAAAGGGTTAGTATCCAAAATCTACAAGGAACTCACCAAACTCCACACCCAAAAAACAAAGAACCCAGTGAAGAAATGGGCAGAAGACATGAACAGACACTTCTCCAAAGAGGACATCCAGATGGCCTACAGGCACATGAAACGATGCTCAGTATCACTCATCATCAAGGAAATACAAATCAAAACCACACTGAGATACC
>NC_043717.1:77121648-77143678 GCF_006229205.1 Suricata suricatta
ATATATATATATATATATACACCACATCTCTCCTCAAAAAACTGTCGATAGAAATCCCCTATGACCCAGCAATAGCACTGCTAGGGATTTACCCAGGGGATACAAAAGTGCTGATGCATAGGAGCACATGTACCCCAACGTTCATAGCGGCACTTTCTGCAATAGCCAAATCATGGAAAGAGCCTAAGTGTCCATCACCTGATGAATGGATCAAGAAGATATGTTTCTCTTTTAATTTGTGTGAAATTTGTAGTCAAATGGCAAAGTATTTGGGGTCAGCTAAGAATCTTTTTCAATGTTCTGCACATTTAAACTGAGTGTTAACTCTGGCCATCCAGCTAAAATCATGGCCTAGTCTGTAGTAGCAGCTGAGAAGGAATATCTGGCTATTACAGAACATAATCACCAACCAAGAGTGGAATCCCTACACTACTGCTTACCAACAATTTGATTTTGAACAGTTTTTTTCATCTGCAAAATCAGGATAGTAATCCCTAACTCATGAGTTGCCATGAGGGTTAAATGACATAATTCAGGTAAAGCTCATGGCACCTACTAAGTATGCAACAAAAAGCTGATTAAAGACAATGTGCTTTTGTATTTAACTCAGACAAGTAAGGTAACTAAGCCATAGTCACACAGCTAGCAAAAACAGATCCCAAACCCAAACCTAGATTTGTCTGCTGTGAAGCCCATGTTCTTCTTATATATTGCACAGTCTTGGTACAATATGCAAATATTTCATTATATTGCAAGAGAAAACTGGCTAGTAGGCGCTCAATAAAAAGATGGCCAATGATAATCAATGTGATAGTATTATTTTTAAATGCAATATAATTTGCTGACCCTCCAAACCTGCACCATCCTTCATACCTTGTTAGAGTGCAGACTTCAGAGCTGGACGATAGTCTCACACCATTTATGAAGGCTACTCTAACTAATTCACTGAAATGGAGAAAGAATAGAGAGCGAGGTAACAGTTATTCCACACTATCTAAGTCTAAATCAAAGTGCTGTCACTCACCATCTGTGTGACTTAGGCAAGTTTCCTGACTGCTCTGTGCCTCAATTTCCTCATCTTTAAAACTGGAGCAAAACTGGATGACACTCAATAAAGTTATTGAGAAGATTAAAGAAGTTAATACTTTTAAGTACTTAGAAAATATCTGCCACATATTCAGTGCTCAATAAACACTAAGTGGTGTTACTATTACTATTATTATTTCCCTCCTTGTTCTGTCCTTCCAGAGCACCTTTAATACTGGTTCCAGATTCCATGTAGTTTTTTACATAATTATGAAGTGTTTCCTCATAATCTGTTAAGTTTGTATCATGTCTTCTCAACTAAATTGAAAACTCCTAGGGGCAGAAGCATTTCTTGGGCCTTAACCTTCTCATAACATTTAACACAGTGCTGAGCACAGAGTACTTGCTGAACAAATGCTCAGGGCAAAGGACCATAAGAAAGAATCTTTGGTATCTTTTAAAATAACCTTGTGTCCTCTCCAACTCTCATTGCTCTACAGAGAGCCACATTAAAGCTTTCAGCCCTGACAACTAATGACCAAATCCCCAGGCACTCTGTGGCTTGCTTCATGGGCTGTGCTTCATGATTCTCCAGGATGCAGGGCACAGAAGCAGAGAGAATGTAATTGATAATTCAAGCTTCTGCACACAAAACCTGCAGGGATGGACTGCAATGGCCATTAGCTCAATGTACCTGGTATGGTTCCCTGACATGTAATTTCAGAGGAGGTCTAAAAGATGATGGAAACACCTAAGGATTTAGGTATAGAGGATGGGGAGGAATGGAGTCTGTGGGGAGTGGGTAATAGAGAATGGTCTATTTTGGGAAAATAACCTGCAGGTTTTTTATGAAGTTTGGGCGGAGGTTTGCATAATGGTAGAGGCTGCCAATCCATTCTAGCAAACAGAAATTGTGCCATCATCTAAATTCAGTCTCTGAAACTAGGCAGCCTGTGTGTGAATCCTGGCTCTGCCACTTGTTAGTTACGTGACCTTTATTTTGGAAGGAAGAAGCAAAGAATCAGAAAGTAGATGCTGAAGTTAGGAAAAGAAAGGGCTGTGGCTCACTAGCTCCTATTGCATTGGACCATGGTTATCTGAGACATGGCAATGTCACCTGCTGTATTCACTGCAAGCTGCTGGGGAGCCAAGACCTTGAGAAAGCCAAAACAAGTGAGTTCCCTTCACACTTGGTAGCTATGTAGAACACAGCATTGCCTCAGTAAGAAGATGGCTTAGGGACACTTGGGTGGCTCAGTCGGTTAAGCATCCGACTTCAGCTAGGGTCATGATCTCGCAGTCTGTGAGTTTGAGCCCCATGACAGGCTCCGTGCTGACAGCTCAGAGCCTGGAGCCTATTTCAAGTTCTGTGCCTCCCTTGCTCTCTTCCCTTCCTTTGCTAACACTCTGTCTCAAGAATAAATAAACATTAAAAATTTTTTTAAAGAAAAAAGAAGATTGCCTACAGCCATCAGCATAACAGCACACCCTGCAGCCTTAGCCAAAGGTAATTTTATCCCTTATTCACATCCATGGTCTATACATCTCAGATCAAGCCTCCCTTCTTCTCCAGGATCATTCATTGCCACTGTCCTCCAGAGTCTTCTGCACTCTCATTTACATATTAATATTGCACCATAAAGATATAATAGTGCTTTTCAAAATTTTGTGGAGGGTGCACACAAAGGAGGGATGGATTGCATACACACAGAGCCTCAGAGTGGATTATTTTTGTGAGTTATTTAAATTGATCATCCATATAAGTACAAGGAAGCAGTCTCATCACTTATGCATCTTGCTCTGTACTCATGAGAAATATTCCAATATTTAAAGTAGGGAAGAAAAGGGTGTTGTTTTAGAATATCACATTTTTATAAAAGTAATTCCTTTGGTTCTAATTCCAATAAAAACCCTCTGTGGCATCCTTATTATCTGTTCTCATGGTTTTCAGAGTCACCCATCAAGGGAGTTATTAATACAGAACATGTGCACACATGTTGGTTTCTCCATTAACTGAGACAGATTTAAATGGTCCAGCCAGAAATAGACTTCAATCTTTTTTCATATGGACTCTTCCAAATTATGCACTTCTGCCAGCTCCATGGGCCTCTTGGTCTAAAGTTAAGCGTTAAAGGAATTAGAAATTATGGGCCCTCTCCATCAGCCTAGACCATACCCCAAGGAAGTCATGGCATCTGGCCTGGTCCTTTTTCTTTCCCCTCCAATTTGAACAGAGTTCATGGAAGTCTTTCCATTATGGCAATAATTTATTTCATGTTTGTATGATACTTAGTTTATTAAGTGCTTACAAATGTATTACATCATTGTAGACCTTAAAATTCCATGAAGTTGGCAAAGAAACTATTATTAACCCTATTTTATGGATAAGGAAGGTAAAAGCAAGAAAGGCAAAGCATAGGTCATGAATGATAGAGCTGAAAGTCAAATTCAGGTTTTCAGATTCTAAGTATCAGGCTCTTTTTGCCTCTTCATCAACAAGACTCCTCTCAGAGTATTCCTCTCTTCAGTGACAAACATTAGTCACCACTCAAATGCCTTCTGGCTTGACCATTCTCGAGGGGCTGAGTATAAGTACCTCAACCACATTTTATAATTGATTTGAAGGTAAATCATTTACTGTCTCATTTTGCACCATTTCAACATCATCTCAGGTTTATAGGACTAGTATTTGTACCATTTCAAGGTAATATTTATGTCCCATAAAATGACTCACCAAAAAAATCACCACTCTCGAGAAATCTCTCAATGATCAAATGAACAAAATGACTCTTTCATGGATGTTTGATTACTTTGGATGCCCTCCACTATAGAAGAGGAACCAATTCATTCTCACTGGGAATATTTACTCTGATATAGATTTGCTCTCCCAGCCTGCAATGCTTCTGCCAGCACCGTAATCCATAGACTTAATGAATGTTCTTTTCACTGCCTTGTATCCTTCATAAGGAACTTATTTTGCAGAGAAAGAAGGAAGGTGATGAACTAATACAAAACTTGCTGATCTTACCACAGACATCATAATCGAGTTATGCTGGATTTATCTAGCTAACCAGTTATTCATCAGTTATCCTGACAGAGCAATGCAATTGTCTACTAAAAACTCAACAATGGAATCTCCGGGAATCATGATCTGAAAATTGGAGGTGATATCCTACAGGACATGGCATAGGCTCTGAACTAGTGGCCAATAATCAGTGCTGTTTCTGTTAAAACCAGTAGTTATATAACCAAGGGGAAGAAATTGGAGTGTCTTCTCAATATTACATCCAATATACCACTCAAAAAATATATGGTTCTCCTGGTTTAGAAGTTTTAGTACTCAAGGGAGATGTACTTCTTCTGGATAAACACAACAACATATCTGCTACCTAGAAGAAAAGACAGCTACCTGTCTATTTTGAGTCATTCATGTCCCATTCCAAAATGGGAATTACAGGGGCGCATGGGTGGCTCAGTCGGTTAAGCCTCCGACTTCAGCTCAGGTCAGATCTTACCTTTGTGGGTTCGAGCCCCAGGTCAGGTTCTGTGCAGACAGCTAGCTCAGAGCCTGGAGCCTGCTTCCGGTTCTGTGTCTCCTTCTCTCTCTGCCCCTCCCCCTCTCATGCTCTGTCTCTCTCTGTATCATAAATAAATAAAAGCATTAAAAAATTTTTTTTAAATGGGAATTACAAAGCCAGATGATGTGACATAAGGCAGTCACCATAGAGTGAAGATGGGGAAGAGTGTGTCTGGGACACAGAAGATCCTTCAAGGCACCTCTTTCTGCTGCCTTTCTAGTAGTAAATGTTAAAAGTGAATATTTGGACATCCCCAGAGAGGCAAGAACACCAAGGACCATGATACTTCAAGAATGAAGGGTTGAGTCAAGTCTGAGGTAAAGATATATGAATATGAAGAAGGTCCAAATGAAATATTCACTGAGTAATAGAGAAAAAAATGCAGAATAGACTATAATATCTACCCATATTTTCTTCCCTACCCTAGTTTCTTTCCCCCTCCTATTCTGCTATTTTATACATAGTTAACTTTACATGTACTTCTAGTTTACAGAATTTCAACATAGAATTGTGATGGTGCCAGAGGATAAATGCAAGTCCTCCCAAGATCCTGGACTGAGAGCTGGATATAGTAATTTATCAGAATTTGAGATGCCACCACTTTTCATGTTTTCATTTATATCAAGAAAAGTTGCATTATTTTTGTGCTTTTGTTGTTGTGAATTACGGGAAAAGGATATATGTTGATAATAGGCAGACAAAGATGTGGACATTAGACATTGTCTTAGAATTAGTTCCCCAGAATGGATTCTTGTGCAAGTGATTTATTAGGAGAATGTTCTCTGGAGAAATCTGTGAGGAAAACAAGATAGGATAGTGGAGGAAGCTAAACAAGGACGTGTTTTCAGATGAAATCTAGTCTTAACCTGATCCTACAAATAGGTCTTGGTGTATATAAATGGCTCTGAGGACTCTATCCTATATTGAGACAGAAGAGTGGGGATTTGGTCCTACTACAGAGAAGGTTATAGATGTGAACCTTTAGCAGCAATACCCACAGCCTTTGGGGGATGAGTAGAGCAGACCAGTAAAAGGGATCCTTGGGGATCTGGGATCTACAACTAGTCTTCTCTTTTGAACACCTTTCCTATGTTTTGAGAATTCCTCACCTTAGAAGTACCATACTCCTCAAAGAAACCAGCATTTGCTTTTGAAGCCTCCTTGCTGCTAGAGTACAGGCTTGTAACCTGTGCTTCTTCAATCACACGCACTGACTTGGAACTGGAATTGGAATCTTGTGATGCAAAAGAGCAGATACTATATGGACTCCATTCTGGCAAATGCAAGGGAAGTTCCATTTACTTTTTAGAGGTAAGAGTTGCAAAAGTTCTAAGGGCAGTGTCAGATGCCCACAATAAGTGGCATTGGCAGTTGTCAATGTTCTCTATCCAATGACCACCAGGAAAACACCTTGTAGATGAACAAGTTGGGCTTATCACTCATTGCTACAAGGGAAAATGCGCACCACAAGGAGGATATTAGAGAGGACTTATTATAGAATTTGCAATTGTGTTAGGTGATTTGGGGGAAAATTTAAGGAAGTGAGGTTTCATTATGGATTGGATAGTATTAAGAAGCAGTGGTAATCTCGTGATTGGATATCTCAATAAATCTTACCTAGGAGAGGGGCAGCTAAACCAAAGATAAAGTTGTAATTGGTAAAGAAACAGCAGTCATTTAGTATAAGGGGATATCTGGTCTTCTTTATGATGTGGGCAATGCTTACATTTATGTCTTGATCTATCACATTACAGAGTGACACTGACTGATGTTGCTGTTTTGAGAAATTGCTTATGTTCAACAGGAGAACACCTAAGGCCTAGTCATGAGGGCCAGACCAGGTCCTGGCAACACCAAGTCTTGGGTGATAGTACCAGGCCAGCTCCCTCATGTCAGGGTCTGCTTTTCTCTTTCTCATAGCTCAGGTTGTGACCTTGTGCCCAGCAGTAATGCCAGTAATGTTTCTACTTTTGCCTTGTGATTTTGAGTATCATTTATTATTGTATTGCCTCCAAGTTGGTTCTCCGGCTTTCTCATGAATTGTATAAGTTTCTAATAAGCATCATATAATTTGCTTTCTGCATAAACTAGTCAGATTTGGGTTTTGATTCTTTACTAAAAATCTTAACTGATATGCATAGCTTCTACCCTTATAACCCAGACTCTAGGTAACCCAGACCCCAGACCTTCATAGATTGTAATTTCCCATTTGATCTTAAAAGAAACATGACTGGCATCCTGAATCATTTGTAATAGGGAATGGTCTTAATACTCCTTTTATATTGATGCAGTGTCATATTTGAGGTTTAGGATGGGGCTACCATCTGCAGGGAATCTGACAGATCCAGATCTTGAAGGATCCTTTATTTCTGTGGGGAAGAGTCAGACTCATCCTTTATTCTATCAGCTACAGACCCCCTCCCTTACCCCTACCATCAGCAAGATGTAAAAATGGCTAGAAAATGAGACCTTGCATAACCAAGTGCAAGACTACAGACTTAGATAACAACAGAAGGAGATTTTATTATGAGAAGTTTTTAGAAAAGGCTTTATGGAGGGTGGAACAAAAGGGAGACCTGGAGGAACAAGTAGGCTTTGACTCAGAAGCAATACAGAAGGACACCAAAATGGCAATGCTTAGCTGTGCCTTCTAGTTTTGACCTTTGGCTGCTAGTGACCCTGGTCTCACTGCTCATAGTGACCTCAATGGGGCAATAGGACATAGTCCTGATCTATGTCACTGACTCCAAATCACAGAATTCTGCACTGGATCTTTCCTCTCTAGAACTTAAGATTCATAAAAGCCAGAACTTTTTTTTTTCATGTTTTGTTTCACTAGCTCCTTAAATAGTGGTTGACACATAGGAGACCCACATTAAATGTTGAATAAATGGCTGAATGAATGAGTGGATGAATAAATAAATGAATCATTCTCAAGACTCTCTCTTATTGGTAAGAGACATTAAAAAAAAACCCTCCCTAGTTATCTTAACCAATTTATTTTTTTTGTTGCTCTGTCTCTTCCAGAAACATTCTACTGTTCCTCAACGTTTTATGAATAGCTTCATTTCTTAGGGTCTCAGCTTGCTGCTGACAAGTTATTCTGTAGTTTCAGTTGAACTCTTATTGTGCAATCAGCCCAAGAGACACTGAATACAGCTCTGTATTCTAGGCCAATTACACTCAGCTGGAATGAGGTATTAATTAGGACACAGACAGGAAGTATTCTACCCAGAGTTCTGTGGCTAAAGAGACAGGTTTCATCTGAGTTAAGCACTGTTTCCAAGGACAAGAGAGGAGATACATATAGTTCAGTTTAATAGAATCAGGCTTGATTCTATAGTCAATAGACCATCTTACCTCCAATCTTTGAGGGTGGAAATCCTCCTGTTTACTTTCAAGAACTGTCAGGCATAATTTATTCTGACAGTAATAATGATTATTAGTTTTCCTTGAAGCTGCCTACATTTATCTAGAAAGTTTTACATGAGTACTCTTATTTGGGTACCTCTCACCCTGTCCAGAGCACAGACACACAGATGCTTCCCCCTCTCTCTAACTCTCCAGATCTCTTGCAAGGTCTTATTGAAATAGTTTTTAAAATATTTTTAATTAATTTTTTTTTTGAGATATGGACACAGAGTGTGTGTGGGGGGGGTAGGGGCAGAGACAGGGGGAGATGCAGAATCAGAATCCAAAGCAGGCTCCAGGCTCCAAGCTGTCATCACAGAGCCTGATGTGGGGCTTGAACTCACAAACTGTGAGATCATGACTTGAGCCTAAATCGGATGCTTAACTGACTTAGCCACCTGGGCACCCCTTGTTGAAATAGTTTTGAAAGCAAAAAGGGCCTTATTCATAATTGTGCCCTAGAGTTTTAGTGATTTTAATGATTAAGGGCTGGAAAGAAGGTGGCCAGAAGAAAGGTGGGGAAAAGAAAAAACAAACTTCCCATCTCACCATTTTGTTTAGGGCCATTACTGGACGCTGCTTTCCAAGGATTTGATTTAAAGTGACTGCAAATAGATAAAAGTGCCTGGCTCTGATGTGTGTTTTCTGTGTGACCTTAGGCATGCCACTTAAAATCTCTGTACTTCAGTTTCTTCATTTTTTAAAATGGGAATAATAAAAGTACTTACTTTCATTAAAGTTAACGTATGTAATAGCACACAATCGTGTATGGCCCATACAAAGTGCTGTCTAAGTGATAGTTTTGTTGTTTTTATTTTTATAATTATTATTATTATCACTTGAGAGTTTTTTAATCTTTCACACCATTCCTCTCTTCTCCTTAGAATTATGAGCTTTGAGAAACATTTCTATAATGATTTGCTTCTTTGCATAGACACATAAGTGCTGGGAATTTGGGAATCTGAAGTTGGGGAAAAGGGACTAAGATTCTAGGGAAGGAATCCAGGTCCAGAAGTACTAGCGAACAGTGGCCTAACAAGGTAAGTATAGTGGGAACAGACCTCAACATCATAAAGGCCACAAACAAAAGACACACCACTAATATCCTTTATGGGGAAAAACTAGAGCTTTTCCTCTGGGGTTAGGAGCAACATAGGGATATCCACTCTCACCACTGTTATTTAACATAGTACTGGAAATCCTAGCCTCAGCAATCAGACAACAAAAAGAAATAAAGGGCAACAAAATTGGCTGGAGGAAGTCAAATTTCAGTGTTCACAGATGACATGATATTTTATGTAGAAAACCTGAAAGACTCCACCAAAAAATTTCTAGAACTGGTACACAAATTCAGCAGAGTCCAGGATAGAAAATAAACATACAGAAATCTATTGCATTTCCCTACACCAATAATGAAACAGCAGAAAGAAAAATAAAGAAATTGATCCCATTTACAATTGCGCAAAAAACCATAAGATACCTAGGAACCAACCTAACCAAAGAAGTAAAAGGTCTGTACACTGAAAACTATAAAACACTCATGAAAGTAATTGAAAAGGACACAAAGAAATAGAAAAATCTTCCATCCTCATGGATAGGGAGAACAAATATTGTTAAAATGTCTATGCCACCAAAAGCAATCTACACATTTAATGCAATCCCTATCAAATAACACTAGCATTTTTCACAGATCTAGAACAAACAATTCTAAAATTTGTATGGGACCACAAAAAACCTCAAATAGTGAAAGCAATCTTGAAAAAGAAAAACAAAGCTGAAGGTATCACAATCTTGAACTTTTTAAGTTATATTACAAAGCTATAGTTATCAAACAGTAGGATACCGGCACAAAAACAGATGCATACATCAATAGAACAGAATAGAAAACCCAGAAATTAACCCACAACTATATGGTCACCTAACCTGCAACCAAGCAGGGAAGAATAGCCAATGGGAAAAAACAGTCACTTCAACAATTGGTGTTGAAAAACTAAACAGTAACACACAGAAGAATGAAAGTGAACCACTTTCTTACACTATACACAAAAATAAATTCAAAATTCAAAATGGACAAAAGACCTAAATGTAAGACAGGAAACCATCAAAATCCTAGAAAAGAACATAGGCAACAACCTCTTTGACCTAGGCTGCAGCAATTTCTTACTAGACACGTCTCTTGAGGCAAAGGGAAACAACAGGAAACTGTCGTAGCCCGGAGGCCGGGTTGGCTCGTCCATTGTTGTAACCCGGAGGCCGGTCCGGCTCAGCTCGTCCACCCTGTCCGCTTCCATCCCAGGCTGGAGCGGCACTTGCGGGTGCCGTGGTGCGCTAGCTCGCCAGGTCTAGGCGCGCTCATCCCCAGCTTTGAGCACGCCTCCATCGCGTGTCCTCCTCCTGAGGGAGGGAGAGAAAAAGGGGGCAGGAGATGGAGACGCAGAGAGTAAAGACAGCACTCACGGTTTTCGATCAGGCAAAAGAGCTTTATTCAGAAAACCGTCTTTTATATAGGTTTCAAGGCGGGAAAACAAAGCAGCTGACTAAGGTCAGTTACCAGGTAAACAGAATCAAATGAATATCAAAAGAAACGCCCAGATTTGCCTCAGCAATGCTGGGAAGGGGGAGTTAGCACTGAATAATCCAAAATATGGTTTTGATCTTTTGTGCACCTTGGCCACTCCAGTCTGGCCCAGCATGACAGACGCCAAAGTTATTTTGACCAGGAAATGGCAGTCTCCAGCCTCTAGATGCAAATCTTGTTTGCTGGTTCACTCTCCGGAGAGTGATAATCCTTGCCTGAGGCAGACAGAAAACTTGGCAGCCCCCAACAGGAAACATGAACTATTGGGACCTCATCAAGATAAAAAGCTTTTGCACAGTGAAGGAAACAATTAACAAAACTAAAATGCAAATAATGGAATGGAAGAAGGTATTTGCCAATGACATATGAGATAAATAGCATCTGAAATCTATATAGAACTTATCAAACTCAACATCAAAAAAACAAATATTTCAGTTAAGAAATGGGCAGAAGGCATGAATAGACACTTCTCCAAAGAAGACACCCAGATGGGTAAAAGACACATGAAAAAATGCTCAACATCACTCATCGTCACAGAAAATCAAATTAAAACCATGATGAGATTTTACCTCACACCTGTCAGAATAGCTAAAATTAACAACTCAGGCAGCAACAGATGTGGGAGAGAATGCAGAGAAAAAGAACCCTCTTACACTGTTGGTAGTAATGCATACTGGTGCAGCTACTCTGAAAAACAGTATGGAGGAGGTTCCTTCAAAAGTTAAAAATAGAACCACCCTATGACCCAGCAATTGCACTACTAGGAATTTGTCCAGCTGATACAAAAATAGTGATTCAAAGGGACACATGTACCCCAATATTTATAGCAATATTATCAACAATAGCCAAGGCATGGAAAAAGCCCAAATGCCCATCAGCTGATGAATGAATAAAGAAGAGGTGATTGTATATATGTATATATATACATAATGGAATATTACTCAACCCTCAAAAAGAATTAAATCCTTCTATTTGCAATGGTGTGGATGGATCCAGAATGTATCATGCTAAGCAAAACAATTCAGTCGCAGAAAGACAAATACCATATGATTTCACTCAATATAACTTAAGAAACAAAACAGATGAACATGTAGGAGGGGGAAAGGAGAGGAGAAAACAAATGATAAGAAACTCTTAAAGATGGATGAAGCACCTGATGGCTCAGTCAGTTAAGCATACAACTCTTGATTTTGGCTCAGGTAATGATCCTAGGGTCCTGAGATCAAGCCCTGTTTTGGGCTCTGCACTCAGTGCATAAGATTCTCTCTCTCTCCCTCTTTCTGCCCCTCCTCTGTTCTCTCTTTCTTAAATTAAAAGAGAGAGAGAGAGAGAGAGAGAGAGAGAGAGAGAGAGACAGAGACAGACAGAGAGAGACAGAGAAAGAGAGAGAGAGAGAATCTTAAAGATAGAGGAAAAAATAAGCTTTGGTGGGGGGAGGTGGGTTAGGGATGGGGTAAATGGGAGATGAGTATTAAGGAGGGCACTTGTTATGATGACCACTGAGTGCTATATGTAAGTAATGAATCACTAAACTCTACTCCCAAAACCAATATTGCATTGTATGTTAACTAACTAGAATTTAAATAAAAATTTGAAAGAAAAAATAAACAAAAGAGATGAATATAGGTGAAGTGAGAGGAAAAAAAGAGAGGGAGGTAACCATAAGAGACTTTTCATTATAGACAACCAACTGAAGATTGATGGACGGAGGTAGGGTGGGTGAGCTAAATGGGTGATGAGCATTGAGGATGGCACTTGAGAAGAGCATTTGGTGTTATATATAAGTGATGAATCAATCCCTAAATTCTACTCCTGAAACTCATATTACACTATATGTTAACTAACTAAAATTTAAGTAAAAACTTAATTAAACAAAAAAATTAATTAAAAATTCAAGTAAAAAATAAAATAGGAAATAAAAATATAGGAAGTCCAATTAAATTTGAAGTCATTATGAATAATGTGTTATTTCTATTACAAATATGTCCCAAATATTGCATTCACCATAATTATGCTAAAATTATTTGTTATTTATCTGAAATTCAGATTTAACTGGGCAGCCTGTATTTATCTGGCAAAGTACACCTAATTTCAGTGCACTCTAAGATGAAAGGACTACTCCTTTAGAAGAATGTGGGTTCTAAGGAAGCTATCTTTTCAAGAGTTTATGTCAGGGACTGCAGTAGGGCCTAGTTATTGAAACAGCAGAATTGAGTGGAGAACTACTCAAAGGGAAATAACAAAGTGCCTGGTTCACTAAGACTGGGACAGAATCAGGGTAAATTACCAGGCAGAGGCAAGTTGACTTCATTCACTTGGGCTCCAACGTCTGGGTTCTCAATGTTTTGAAAGTCAAGGGGGAGTGACTTTTTCAAAAAGCATCTTAGGTATTTCTAAACGAATTCCCTGCCACTGTAGTGAACAAAAAATATGTTTACTCTATTCTTTTAGGTTCTGTGCCTGGAGCCTGCAAATTGTAGAGAAGTGACAATGCAAAGGAAAAGGGATTGGGCTTGTAGGCATGGTGAATTGTGGGAAAGTAAATGCATGAAAGAAACATGGAAATTAAGGGTTATTTTAGTAATGTCTTTTGTGCAGACCCATCTTGTGCAAACTTTCTGTCTTAAGTTATAGGGATTGTTCTCATAGTAGGAAAAATGGGACAAGAAACACTTTCACAATGAGAAATTGTCTTTCTTTTAGGCAGATGGGGGTGAGCAAATAGCTCTTCCTGTGTTTGCTACTTCTTAATTGCCTTCAGCTCAAGATAATACTTATGCTAAAGTGGTGTGTTTGGGGATGGCCTATTCTGATTCTCTTCACCCTCATATTTTGGACCACTATCACAGAGCTTCAACCTGCAGATAGAACAGGATAGGTCATTATGAAATGTGCTTATTGTCTCTTATTATCTCTATACTGACTCAGCAGATAATACTTTTCTTCACTATAACCCATCGAGCCTTTTTCCACCCCTGCCCCACAGGTTCTTCTCTCCATTTGTACAAATAATAAGCAACTCTATAACCCCTGCACCTCTGTGGCTATTTTTTTTATCATGGATATTGCCAAGGTCTTAGCAGACACTAGTGTGCAGTAATCCTTACTACTTTGAAGACTCTGGGTAGAGAGTATTTCTGATACGGACATATTCTGAACGTTTCCCTGTTGTCATTATGTCAAGTTGGGCTGTATTTACAGGACTGTTATCGGCCCAGTACAGCCAGACTACCTCCTGCCTGCTGTCTTATCACATTTTCATTATGACTCAAATGTCAGCATAGAAGAGCCTACTTTCTGATGGACTAAGAAACTACTTATTCCAATGAGACTAATTCTTCTCAGTTCTGCAAGGATGAAAGAAAAGCCTTTTCATAGGAGGGCCTGACTCAATACTGATGCCAGTGACTCAGCTTATTTGTTATTTCTTTCCACCAATCCCAGTTGTTATGTGAAAGGGATGGTTCTTGGCCATGAAGAATAGCTTTGTCTTAGCTTCCTCCCTCACCTCACTCAGCACCACCGGAAACATTTGAAGGATAATAGACCAGAGTGCATAACTTCAGCTCATTTTGAAGTGGGCGTTATATGGAAACCAACTTGGTAATAAACTATATAAAAATAAAATAAACAGAAAAGAATATGTCTCCAAAAAAGAAAGAAAGAAAGAAAGAAAGAAAGAAAGAAAGAAAGAAAGAAAGAAAGAAAAAGAAAATGACATTTCAGCCATTCCAGAGATCAATTGGCTGCTGGTAGAACAGAATGGAAATCATGCAATAGCCAGCCAAGGAAAATACACACACACACACACACACACACACACACACACACACACACACACAGAGTTTTTTATTGAAAAACACATGGCACAGGTGAAGTCTACAAAATGCATAGGTGAAAATAAATACTATATAGCCACTGAGAAAGCTAGAACTCACATTCCTTGTAGTAATATGCTTAGGCATTCTCAATGGCATTGGCCAGTTTGTCTTCACTGAGAGTTATTGGTGTCCATACTCCACTGGACTATGAACTTTTTGAGGGTAGGAGCATGTTTTATTCATCTCTATTTACTTACAGCACTTATCACAAGGCTTAATTTAGAGTAAGCACTTTACAAATGCTTATAAAAATAGAAATACAGCAGAAAGTATTGGCATAAAGATGAAGAACAGAAGAGGAATTGCGGGGAAACTTTCAAATCTGTACTAAGTATCAGTAGTTGAACCCAAAACAGACAAAAGCAGTTGTAGACTAGAGGAAATGGAAACCAAAGGGAATAGAAATGGGCAGACTGCAGCTTTGGACAGCATATGAACTAAAAGTGGCATTACCCTACCAGTAAGAATCATAAGAAAACTCAAGCTGCTCATGTAACCTACTTTTAAAAAGTGTTTTTTTTAAACGAGAAGAATTTGTGAAGATAAAAACAATGAAAAGGAAAATATTATTTCACACCTTGCTTGATTCTGCATCTGCATTCATGTTATTCTCTCCTTCATCCTTCCTCTGCCTATGAAATCCTCTCTATACTAGCTCCACAGGTCCCCATGAGATTGCTGAAATTCATGTCATGTATCTCATTCAAGCCAAATGAGACCTACTTTGGGGGAACCACAGACTATCATGTTTTTTATGGCAAACACTAAGTATTATGTTTTTCTTTTGGATACTTTAATAACCTAGAATAGTGCTGGGTCTATTATAGAGATTTGATAAATATTGGTTGATTGCCTAATTTGCGGTAGATATAAAACCAATCCTGCAGAGTGCTGGAAATGGTCCCTCTCCTGTGGAAACAGATTTAATTTGGCTTTCATTAAATAAAAACCTAGGCCCATCTCATGCCAAATGGGCATATTACCCTTTGGAGATTGTTTTTCACTGCCTGGTGGAATAGTGATTCTGCTATCATTAAAGAATAAAAAGTGAATCTACCTCTAGTGCAGGAAATTGGAATAAATGACATAAAATTCCTAGTGAGATGACTTATGGTTTATTTTTCCTCTTTAATAAAGAAAAAAAGAATTAGAAGTGGTGAAGGAAACTTTAGATCCCATGTCCCTTGATTGTTAAACAACAATAACAGAATTCTGACTTATTTCAAAGAACAGTCAGAGGCCATACAGAGATGAAGTACTAAAGGTAGCAAAAAAAAAAGTTAAGGAATAAGGACATTCTCAGAGATTAGCTAATTAAAAATAGGAATAAATAATCGTGTGTGGGAAGTGTAATTCAGAAAATAAAAGTTGTGGAGAGTAGAATAAGAAATTCTGCCAGATTTAAGAGCCTAAAACATCTGAGGATGGAATGCATTAAGTTGTTACATTATAAGAGGAAATTTCTGGTTGAAAGAAGTAAAAACCCTTAAACTACTCTAAGATTGGGGTATTCTAGGAAAAGGAGCAAAAATCCCAGAATTCTCAGGATACCCAGTGTAGGATAATTGTGGTAGGCAGCCTTCTGAAATTCTCTACCCCCCCAATGATCCTCGCTTTTCACTGGATCTAGTGATTTGCTTCTAACTAATAGAAATCAACAAAAATTGAGGGATTTAATTTCTGAGATTAGGTCATAAAAGACTGACTTCCATTATCTTTGTACACTCCGGTTCTCTTGCTGTCTTTCACTTGCTCACATTGATGAAGCTAGCCTACATGTTGTGAGCTGCTCTATGGAGAGTCCCATGTGGCAAGGAAGAGAGGGTGTCCTCTAACCATCAGCCAGTGACAAACTGAAGCCCTTAGTCCAACAGCCCTGAATCCTGTGAAGACCACTGAGTAAGCATGGAAGCTTATGCTATCCCAGTAGAACCTGGAGATGCCTATAGTCCACTCCATTACCTTGTTTGCAGACTTGTGGGATACTCTGAGCCAGAGAACCAAGCTAGGCCATCCATAGATGTGCAACCCACAGACACTCTGAAGTAATAAATGTGTGATGTTGTAGGTCAGTAACATTTGGTGTGATTTGTTGTGCAGCAATGAATAACTAAAACAATAGGAAAATCAGTATCTGAGCTCATGCATGGAAAAAGGAAAGATGAAGAGGGCTCTGTAATGTGGTAAGGATATAAGTGACAAGAAACATTAGATCACAGTGCTGATCATTACAAGGCAGTAGGTAAGAGAACTATTTAAGAAATAATATTCTAGAAAATTCTCTTGTCCTGTTGTTACCAGGAACACATAATGGAAATAGAATCAAAGACATAGAGAAAGAAATTTCAACTAAAGACCAAGACCAGAAGCCGCAGAGAGTTGGAAGCCTGGGTCAGCCTCATGGTCTAGTCAGCCTAGGAATCTTTGTTTACCAGAGACCCAATGAGACAAAAATCTGCTCCATGGCTTCCTTTTCAAGTCTTCCCTTTAACAATGAGGACTTGCATGAGAAGGGGGAAATAGAAGGCTCCTGTTACATTTGCAGCTTCCAAGATGTGCTGTGTGAATTGAATAGAATATCAATTGGAAGGTGAATATTGACCTGAGCAGAATGGTGTAAGGAAGGAAGAGTCACCTGCACATAGCCACTAAACTTGCTTCATTGTTTTCTGGGACTGAGGTTGTGGAGTGCCATTAGGCAGGATAAAGGTCAGAGCTGAGACATCATGCACGTGTTTCCATTACCTTGTGCTTCAGCTGCCCTCAGCTCTGATGTTTCTGACCTATCCAAATGGGGGGGGGGGAGTAAAAGGGATTTGCATAATGTGAGCTCAGGATAATGCATTTCCTCAGCCTTTCTTTTGACTTTCAGTCCTTCTGAAGTAATGATGGCACCGTGCTTTATGTACAATAAGCTTGATACAATGCTAGTTCTCTTCTTCCTACTTCTTACCTTAGTAATCCTGCCCCACTCTCATCTGTGCTCTTCCACAATTCCAGGAAATAATTCTCCAGTGTATTTGGTTGTCTGGTCCTCACAACAACCCTATGGGGTAAATAAGGCAGCATTGTTATTTGTACAGTGAATTACAGACAAAGAAATGGAAACCCAGAGAAATTAATCAACTGGTACAAAGTCCCACAGCTAGTTAGTGCCAGAGCTGGTAGAGAAGCTAGGTCTTTGGATCCTTAATCCAATTCCTTTTTAAAAATTATTCCATGCTACTTCAGAAATAACTTGAAAAAAATAAAGGATTACAGAAATTGCAAGGTTCATTACTGTATAATTATACTGGCCCATTCAGTAATGAAAAGTCTGCTTTTCATTTCTGACCTAAGAAATGACAGAAATGATTACAAGCATAAAGTCCAAATAAACCCTAAATGCATGTTGGTGTTGCATTGGATGACTTCCAGGGGCCCCTTCACTAATATTTCTCCGTCTTTGAAAGCATTTTCCAAATGGTGATCCACAGTATATCATAAAATATTCCTCTAGGCAAAGGTTCCTGCTTATATGACTGGGATATGATGGCTGTAAGAAAGATAAACAGGCTTTATAGCTGTAGGACTTCTCAGAGACCTAAAGATTGTATGCATTGTAAATGTACAAAATGGGATTTGAAATATGCAGCCTTACCAAATTTATTTTATTACAGGATTTATTTTTCTCAGTGCATCTCAAGGGACTATAGTACATCAGAATATAGTTTGGGAAATGTTGATCAATGAACTATATAAAAGGTGCTATAAAGCATTTTATTTATTATATCCATACATATGTTTTCATTAAAACCACCAAGGAAAAAATATTGCGCCAAACACACATACAACTCTTCTAAGCCATGGTTTGCTGGGACTGGTGGAAGGGATTTCCCATTGGAACTGTGTTGGAAACATGTTTTATTTCCAATAATAAGAAAAAAACCTTCTCCTCTGACTACCGATGAAAGAGTGAAGTTAGAGAAAGTGAGCCAAACACTTAAACTCTCCACTGAGCTGTCACCTGTCTACTCCAGCATGCTTTCAGAGCTCTCTGTGAAGCCCCTAAACAACTGTACGTTATGCTTCATTATTCAACTAAATAGCCCAGAAAACATCAGAGCACAGCTAAGATTCTGGACTTGATGTTTTGAAAGACATAACCATGAAAAAGACACCAGTGTTAGGCCTAAAAACCTTAGAATTTCCCAATTGATTTTGTCACAGTAATGAGATCAGCACAGGTGTAAGCGGTCTTCATTCACTTCTAAACGGCCTCTTCAGAACCAGAACTCTTGGCTCAAATGAGATTGGAAACAAACATAACCATACAGTGTTTTCCAACACATCCAGCTTTATTCCTGCTCTTATTACCATCTTTAACTCCTAAGAGCAAGTGTCTCAATGGTTTTCCTTCACAATAAGAGATGCTGTGGCTTAAAAATAAAATCTCCCAGAATATTAGAGCTGAAGACCTTGCAAGGCATCTATGTTATGGCTCAATTTAATCCTAGGAAGAACTGTTTATTATTATTTTTAAAAATTTTTAATGTTTATTTTTGAGAGAGAGAGAGCACATGAACGGGGGAGGAGCAGAGAAAGAAAGAGAGAGGGAGACACAGAACCTGAAGCAGGCTCCAGGCTTTGACCTGTCCACACAGAGCCCAATACAGGGCTCAAACTCACAAACAGTGAGATCATGACCTGAGCCAATGTTGGACGCTTAACCGACTGAGCACCCAGGCACCCCAAGAACTGTTTTTTAAAACTTAAGGATGAGAGTGTTGGCTTTGACGGGAAAAATAAAAAACCGGGGCACTTGGGTGGGTCAGTCGGTTGAGCAGCCAACTTCGGCTCAGGTCATGATTTCACGTTCATGGGTTCTAGCCCCGCGTTGGTCTCTGTGCTGACAGCTTGCTCAGAGCCTGGAGCCTGCTTCTCATTCTGGGTCTCCCTCTCTCTCTGCCCCTCCCCGCTCATGCTCTGTCTCTCTCTGTCTCAAAAATAATTTAAAAAAACATTAAAAAAAACAAAACCAAATAACTTATTCCTCTTAATTGTGTTCTGCACATATGGGACAAAGACTACTCCAAGTGTGAAAATAAAACATAATATTCAGATGCTTGATCTTTAGCCAAAAGCAGTAATTAAATGGCTGCATTACAATCACCTGAGGGTCTTGTTTAAAAATACTCCTTCCTCATTGCCATGTAATACTCCATTGTATATGTACCACATCTTCTTGATCCACTCATCAGGTGATGGACATTTAGGCTCTTTCCATTTTTGGCTATTGTTGACAGTGCTGCTATGAACATTGGGGTACATGTGCTCCTATGCATCAGCATTTTTGTATCCCTTGGGTAAATCCCTAGCAGTGCTATTGCTGGGTCATAAGGGAGTTCTACAGATAGTTTTTTGAGGAACCTCCACACTGTTTTCCAGAGAGGCTGCACCAAGTTTACATTCCCACCAACAGTGTAGGAGGGTGCAGGGAAGTAGATGGACCTCGAGGATGTCATGCTAAGCGAAATAAGTCAGGCAGAGAAGGACAGAAACCATATGTTTGCACTCATAGGTCTAACAGGAGAATAGGAGAAACCTAAGGGAGGACCAGGGGGAGGGGAAGA
Organism: Suricata suricatta; assembly: GCF_006229205.1. NCBI lineage: Eukaryota > Metazoa > Chordata > Mammalia > Carnivora > Herpestidae > Suricata > Suricata suricatta. Next base: position 77,141,735 of record NC_043717.1, read on the forward strand.
GGGAAAGAGAGCTGGGGAGAGAAAGGGATGCAAAACTTGAGAGACTCTTGAATATTGGAAAAAAACTGAGGGTTGAAGGGGGAGGGGGGAAAGAGGTGGTGGTGATGGAGGAGGACACTTGTGGGGAAGAGCACGGGGTGTTGTATGGAAACCAATTTGACAATAAACTACTTAAAAAAAATCTTAAGATATGACCCATCAACAACAACAACAACAAAATACTCCTTCCAGGTTCCCCTGCCAGACGTATTGAATCAGAATCTCTAGAAATAGAGTGAAGAATCTAAATTTTGGGGGCGCCTTGGTGGCTCAGTAAGATTAAGCATCTGACTTCAGCTCAGGTCATGATCTCACGGTTTGTGGGTTTGAGCCCCACGTCGGGCTGTGTGCTGACAGCTTGCTCAGACCTTGGAGTTTCCTTTGGATTCTATGTCTCCTTCTCTCTCTGACCCTCTCCCATTCGTGCTCTGTCTCTCTCTGTCTTTCAAAAAATAAATAAATGTAAAAAAAAAGCTCTAAAAATGTAAATAAATTTTAAGAAGTTCTTCAAGTTATTCTTATACACAACCAGGATTGAAGACCATTAGTTTAGATGATTTACAACATGTCTTCTAGATTTAACATTTACAGGTTCCTTTATGTTAAAAGACAGATGTAGTTCTATCACCTACTATGTACCAGGAACCCTCCCAGACTTGCGGACTTTCTCAACCATTGTTCCTCATCTGAACCATGGAAAATGATTTTATGACTACTTTTTCAATTCTTCCAAAGATGATACATAATGAATACCATCATCGATGCATAGAAGAGGAGTTACTGCATTACATACAATGGTTGCCTTAGGACATTAGGGCTTAGTTTTCTGAGGGTTGCTAATGGCTACTTAGTAGAGAGAAAATTTGTGAGGAACAAAATATCTGAAATATAATGTATTTACGCTGTAGATAATTCAACTACAAGATGGGACCACCAGCTACCTGACCTTCTGAATGCCTATGTGGTATGAAGCAAGCTCCCCTTTCTTCTCCCCCACCTACATCACAAACATATAGTGATCAATAGATAAATTGCTGTTGAGGTTTTGAGGTTAATCTGTTACCATAGTGCAACAGTTTATCCAGAATAAAGCAGTAACATTAAGAAACTTGGACTTTGTTCAAACATAAAACTATAGACGCATTTTTAAAAATTTTATTTATTTTATTTTTTTATTTACTTGAGAGACAGAGAGAGACACCCCAAGCAGGCGAGGGTCAGAGAGAAAGGGAGACACAGAATCCGAAGACAGGCTCCAGGCTCAGCTGGCAGCACAGAGCCCGACGCGGGGCTCGAACCCGCAAACCATGAAATCATGACCGGAGCTGAAGCCGGACACTTAACCGACTGAGCCACCCAGGCGCCCCTATAGAAGCGTTTTTGACTGGACGAGTAACAAGATCAACTATACATTTTTCAAATATCACTCTGACTGCAGGGTTGAGACTGGAAAGGAAAAAGGCAAGACCCCAATATAGACTGATGAACTTGTTAATGAAATAGTTATTGAATAAATGTGTTTGGAGATGCAAAGATAAATGATATAATTGTATCTCATGTCAAATACTATGAAGAAAAGTTCCAGGTGCTATGAAAAAGAAAAAGGAGGGCCTATCTATTTTATATGGAAGCATGTTGATAGAAATATATACAATTTTTTTTAATTTCTAAGTTTATATTTTTAGTAATCTCTAATTTCTTTCTTTTTTTATTGTCAAATTGTTTTCCATACAACACCCAGTGCTCTTCCCCTTAAGTGCCCTCCACCATCACCACCACCTCTTTTCCCCCCTCCCCCTTCCCCCTCAACCCTCAGTTCATTCTCAGCATTCAATAGTCTCTCACGTTCTGCATCCCTCTCTCTCCCCAACTCTCTCTCCCTCCTCCGCTCCCCCTGGTTCTCCA
>NC_043717.1:77143778-77154025 GCF_006229205.1 Suricata suricatta
CACACTCACAAAACAAATAATCCAGTGAAGAAATGGGCAGAAGACATGAACAGACACTTCTCCAAAGAGGACATCCAGATGGCCTACAGACACATAAAACGATGCTCAACATCACTCATCATCAGGGAAACACAAATCAAAGCCAATCACTTTAAAAGGAGCTGTGAGTTACAGAAATAAATAAGATGTCATCTTGCTTCAAAAAAATTTTCAGAAAAGTAGACTTCCCATGGCCCTGTGTTATCTAGTTTGCCTCCTCCTACTCATTTTGGACTAGCTTTCTCACTATGAAGCAGGGAATCCCACTTTTTCTGTTCATTGAACACATTAAACTGTATTATAGTGACTTTGCATTTTCTCTTCCTGTTGCCTAGAATGCCATTAACTCCAATATTTCTGTAAATGGCTCCTCTTTATAATAATCACCAGAAAGGCCTTCTGAGGATTCTACTTAAAATAATTCTTTCCCTTATTTTTATACTCAGCATCCTATTTTGTTTTCTTAAGAAAAATTGTTCCATTTATGTATTTATTTATTTTGTTTGTCTTCTCCACAATAATGTAAATACCATGAGGGTAGGCACTGAATCTTACTCACCATTGAATCCCCATGAATTAACACTCTGCCTAGTACACAGCAGTTGCTCAAAACTATGTACTGATTGAATGAATGAATGAGATGATAAGGCATGCACACAAATAACCACTGTACAATGCAGTGTGGAACAATATATTGGGACAATATTGTGGACTTTCACCTCTCCAGAGTCAATTCTCCTTACTTTTGGTAATGGACTTAAAATTTTCTTTCCAACTTTAGTCCACACCTAACCTTAGAAGGTGAAATATGTGAGCCAAGCCTAAGTCAAGCAGTGTATGACATTGCCTTGGCTACAATCACTGACTTGGTGGTTTCCACAATCAGAACAAATCTCAGGACTTTACTGGGAATGCTGACACAAAGACTTTACTCATTCGTCCTGTGGGCATGGCTACTGAGACTTGAGCTAAAGCAGTCATCTTATAATCATGAGGGCAAGAAAGCGTTATGAAAGCTCAAAACAGGGAGAGATCATTGTAAGCCACCAGCTGTGAGTTAGGATGGTACTTGAACTAGAACATGGAAGTAGGTATGATTGTTTTTGTTAACCAATTATTTTCTTCCTTCTTTTCTCTCTCTCTCTCTCTCTCTCTCTCTCTCTCTCTCTCTCTCTTTCTTTCTTTCTTTCTCTCTTTCTTTTTCTAAATTAGAAAGACCTTTAGAAATCTAGACAGGTGATACTCAGAGGAGTGAATTGATTTGCTTACATTCTTCACATGAGAAGTTAATGGCAGAGCCACAACCAATATCCAGACTGCTATCTCTTGACATAAGATTCTTTCCAATCTATAGGTAGGATTTTGCATGTGCAGTTTGGCATTCCAGGTGAAGGGACAGATACAACAACTAAAATTTGGCATAAAATTTCAAAAATGCTCATAATATAGTAATCTATATAGCTAAAAGAAAGAATGTCAGTAGGAGGAGAGCAGGAGATCAGGCAGGAAGCATCAGTTGGGGTCAGATTTTAAAAGTCAAAGGGAAAACATTCATGATCTTTAAATAACAGAACATGATGATTTAGGCACCATGGAACATGGGGACAATGGAGAGACCAGCTAGGTGGTTGCTATAGTAGCCTAGGTATGTTATAATATGGTATCAAACCAAAGTGGTTTCGGTGTTAGGGGTACCTGGATGGCTCAGTTGGTTAAGCGTCTGATTCTTGATCTTGGATCAAGTTATGACCTCACAGTTCATGAATTTGAGCTCCACGTTGGGCTCTGGGCTGACAGTATGCAATCTGTTTGGGATTCTGTCTCTCCATCTCTCTGTCCCTTCTCCACTTGTGTGACTTTTTCTCTCTTAAAATAAATAAATAAAAGCTTAAGAAAAATAAAGAAAACAAAGTGGTTTAAATGTGTTTTTTAAAGGAAAAAAAGGACATATGTCCATAACTGACCTCAGAAATACTTGTATTATTGTCTAAAAGCAATCCCAATTATGTTCATTTCTGTGAATGGCTTAAAATGCATATATATATACTGATAGAACAGCAGCATATTTGTCTTATACTATTATATAATATTTTTCCATTTACTATTAGATATGTGTCAGATTAATTATGCTATAAATTTTATTTCACTTAAGTGAATTTTACTTATGTATGCTCACTCAGCCTGATGGATTTGGTGCTCATAGTGATGAGAAAGAAAAGTGGAGAAACCAGGCTAGCCACTTGGCCTTTGGCTTTATCATTTTCCATCTATTTCCATTTGAGAGTAGCTTTTTCAATTTTCAAAAGGGGGGTGAGTTCCTTTGTTCCAGGTAGAAATCTGGGGGTAAACCCCTTCAGAAAAGGACAAGGCCACCTCCTAAGCCAAGAGCCTGAAGAAAGCTGGTCACCTGCTTATTATGTTGCAAAAACCAAAGTCAGCCACTGCTCAGCTTTTCCACTAAGTAACCACCCAAGATGTGCCCCCAGCTATTATGTCTGGCTGCTCAGCTGGGTTGGCTATCCAGACCAGCCCTGGTGGGTTTGCCTTGCACTATACTTAGCAACATGTCAGAGGGGAGGAAATAAAAATAGCCCAGGGGAGAACTGGAGCCCATTTGAGCAATCAATCATCAGTCGAACCTGAGCATTGCAGCTATTTATTTGGTAATTCTTAGGTTGCAATAGCAACATTATTCATGGCACAACTTTATCTAGGTCAGATATTTCAGAGAATATACATACTCTCATACACATATATTTTCTTGCTATCCCTGAACAGGATACTTGGACTAGAAGATAAAGCAGAGAATTTTAGAGTAAAGGAGTAGAAAAGACACCAAGCAAAGAGATAGGCAGGTTGAACAGAAAGGAATAAATGTCAATGTAAGGGTGACCATAGCCTGGGTTTGCCTATAATAGTCCCATTTTAAGTCTGCTGTAGATTAACAACTGTTAATAATTATTTCACTTCCAAATTTGTTCTGATATGGAAGATAAATTGTATGTTCATTCTATTGAAACCATTACCTTAAAGATAGCCACTTTACTTATTTATAGCTCATTATACTTTTCAGTAGGCTTTGTTTTCCATTGTTCTGTTAACACTTAAAGCAATTTTAGAAGGTGGGTACAACAGGCTCTATTATGCCCTTTTTAAATGTTTATTTATTTTTGGGAGAGAGAATGAGAGAGAGAACACACATGAGGGAGAGGCAGAGAGAGAGGTGGAGACACAGAATCTAAAGCAGGTTCATATTTGTCAGCAGAGATTCTGATGCCGGGCTCAATCTCACAAATTCTGAGATCATGACTTGAGCCCAAGTTCAATGCTTAACAGACTGAGCCACCCAGGCACCCCATGCCCTTTTAACAGATGAGAAAACTGAGGCCAAAAGAGGTTATTTTTTCCCGGGTTAATAAAGGGTACAACTTGAAGTTCTTGTTTCCAAGTCTTAAGCTTCTCCCAATGTACTGTTTTGCTGTTCCTATTATTACTTAAGACATGCAGTCAATTTAATGTATCCAATAATCAGCATAAAGTTAACGGGGCCAATTCTATACAACTTTTAGCCCATTAATTCCTGAGTTAGACACAAAATTCATGCAAACCTAGGAAGAGTGAAAAAAAATCTCCGTTGGTTAAAATGATGAGAAAGCATAAAGCTGGTAGAGCCATGCTTTATATCATGGTAGCTTCAAACAGGTGCAGTAAAAGCTTGGATGACAAAGTTGGCATGCTGGTTTATTCATGAGTCCAGGTAGATTCTTGGTAAAATGTGAAGTAAGAGAAGCTTGGATTCAGGACTAATACCTTTCATGCGTATCTTTGCTAAATCCATACTCCCTCTGGATCCCTATTCTGCTTATGTTTCTCATTGTCCTCTGCTTGCCCACTTACCTCTACAGCAAGTGACAGATTCACAATGTCCTCTTATTCAAGCCAAGATTTCCAACGAGAGTAAGTTAAAGTTAAGTAGCAAGTGAAAGGGACCTGATTAGGTTAAGTTACTCATTGTAAGTGGATAAATGGAGATTACTCACTATAAATGAAGAAATGGAGATATGAACCTTTACCCTCCTGATGGTATTTGCATTTGGAGAGAAGACATCGGGCTTTCCCAGTGTCCTTTTCAGATTCATGTTATAATCCAGATAATCTCACTGCTTGCTAAGGAGGAAACAGCAGCCAAGCACCTTCCTCTACAGACCTTGCAATCAAAACAGCCAAAGAGACAAGACAGACAAAGATGAGGTCACAGTGGTATTGTCTAGGGTGGTTGCTAAGCTTATCACTCTGGCTGAGTCCCAAAGCACACACAATATCTCATTTTTCATACAGTTGCTTATGGCTTTGTAACTGTCAGTTATGTTTCTGGAAATCTCTGTTGCCATGGTAAGGTTTTACACCTGCTTTATATTAATTTATTCATTCAACAAATATTAAAGTGCCTACTATGTGTCAGGTCATGTGAAATGTACCAGTGATACAACAATGAAAGAGACATGGTTTCTACTGTTGATGAGTTACAGTTTAATAAAAAAGGCAAACAAGTAAATGGATAATTACAATACAGTATAATTACTGTTACTCATTCATTTGTTGACTCATATGTTCAAAAATATTTATTAAGCACCTATTATATGCCTGTGCTAGGTACTGAGAATACAGTGGTAAGCAAGAAAGATAAGAGGCGGAGATTTAGAGTAGCAGCAAAATAGTGGAGAAGTAGGGACCTCTGTAATCTCTGCCTGCCCACAACTACAAAACTGAGAAAGACTAAGGTCACAATACTCTGATCTGCAGGAATGGGAGGCATGCACACACACTCCTTGTGGATGACAGCCTCATGGATGCCTGAGTGAGTGCAAACTGGGACTGGAGGTGTTGAAGGGAGGGAGTGCCCACCCAAAGCAGAGTTGGGGGAGAGAATGCCCAGATAGATGATGCAGGGCTGCATAGGGCCATGTGTGCAGAAGCAGCACAGGACTGTGGAGGGCTGTGAGGAGTGGCCGTGAGGAGACTTGTGCGGAACGGCTGTGTAGAGCCACAGAGAGCTGAGGGGAAGAGAAAGACAGACTGTAAATCCTCATAGATTGATCTTTGCAGAGGGGTCCTCGACTCAGAATGGAGAGACACAAACATACCATACTAGGGAAAGAAATTTGTTCCCCTCAGCAGGCTTATTCTCCCTTGGGCTCGGTAGCTCGCCAACTTCAGGTGGAGCCAGGAAAAAGCTGTCTCCCCAGTCCCCTTAGTCAATCCCGGATAGAAAGCCACCTGCCTACAGGAGGACATTTTAACTGTGGAAGCAGCATTAACTGCAGCATGGACTGGAATTTAGAAACCTAGCAGAGCTTAGAAAACCAAAGCAATTTGGCCTGCCTATGACATGGGCAAATTGGACTCAAGAGAGTGGCACTTGCAACACTTGGTCTGAGGGTGGCTTGGGGCGCTGCCATTCTTCTCCCCACAACCACTAAGGCGGGACCTCAGAGAGCAGCCCCTGAGACGAAACCTACCTACACCAAACCACGCCCATCCATCCTGAAGAGCTGGGTTTTTTCTTTTTAATTTTTATTATTATTATTTTTTTAAATTTTCCCATGTATTCTTTTTTCCTTTTTCTTTCTTTTCTCCCTTTCCCTCTGGGAGTCCGGGAAAGACCAACATTTATGAATAGCTATGATTAGATCAATTCTTGCCATCCAGATATATTTTCTCTTATCTCATTCTTATCTCGCCGTTCCACAGGTTTTATATTCTAGGATTCTCCTTTAACTTTGGCTGTTTTTCATTTCCTGTCCTTTCTTTTATTTTCTGTTCTTTTTCTCATTCCCTTTTTGGTTTGCTTGTTTATTTGATTTGTCATTGCATTTGCTTCCTTTTGCTCCCTGTGTGTTTGTCTGTCTGTTTTCCTTTTCAAGGCTAACTCAAGAAACAAGCCAAAGTACACATGGTGGAGAGTCCCAAATATCACTAAGGAAATAAAATAATCAGAGGCATAACAAGAGAAACTGAGAGACACCATCAAAAAACACCTCCTGAACTGAAGGCTCTGGACAGGCAAGGAGCCTCTTTTAATAAAGCAATACTAACAGGCACACAGTGCAGAATGATCTTCTAAAACTGACAAGAGACAGAAAGCTAGCCAAAATGATGAAACAAAAGAACTCTTCTTTAAAGAATTTCCAGGAAGAAATCACAGCTACAGAACTGCTTAAAAAGACACAAGCAACATAACTGAACAAGATTTTAGAACAATTGTCATAAAATTAATCACTGGACTTGGAAAAAGCATGGAAGCCATCAGAGAAGCTATGGATACAAAGACTAGGGACTTTTAAAATAGGTGCAATGAGTTTAAAAAGGCTATAAGTGCAAACATATGGAGGTGGTGGTGATGGTGGAGGGCACTTAAGGGGAAGAGCACTGGGTGTTGTATGGAAAACAATTTGACAATAAAATATTATGGAGCAAAAAAAAAAAGATTTTTAAAATCTAAAAAACAAACAAGGCTATAAATGAGGTGCATAATAAAACGGAGGCAGCCACTGCAGAGATTGAAGAGGCAGAGAAGAGAATAGGTGAAATAGAAGACACAGTTACAGCAAAAGAGGAAGCCAAGAAAAAGAGAGAGAAATTGATGCAGAAGCACAAAAGGAGAATTTGAGAACTGAGTAATGCAATCAAACGCAATAATATCCATATCATAGGAGTTCGTGAAGAAGAAAAAAGAGAAAGATCCTGAAGGGGTGCTTGATCAAATTATAGCTGAGAACTTCTCCAATCTGGGTGAAGAAAAGACATTGAAATTCAAGGGGTGCATAGAACTCCGCTAAGACGTAACTTGAATTGACCTTCGGCATGACATACCATAATGAAGCTGGCAAAATATAAAGATAAAGAGAGAATTCTGAAAGCAGCTAGGGATAAAAGGGCCCTAAAATACAAAGGGAAACCTATCAGAGTGGTTACAGACCTATCTAATGAAACTTGGCAGGCCAGAAAGGAATGGCAGGAAATCTTCAATGAGATGAACAGGAAAAATAGGCAGCCAAGAATCCTTTATCCAGTGAGCCTATCATTCAAAGTAGAAGAAGAGATAAAGGTGTTCCCTAATAAACATAAATTGATAAAATTCATCACCACCAAACCAGCCCTACAATAAATCCTAAGAGGGACTCTATGAGGGAAATGTTGCAAGGAACACAAGGTACCAAGGACATCACTACAAACATGAACTCTACAGAGAATACGATGAATCTAAACCCACATTTTTCAATAGCAACACTGAATGTAAATGGACTGGATGCTCCAATCAAATGACTTAGGGTAGCAGAATGGATAAAAAACCAAAATGCATCTATTTGCTGTTTACAAGAGTCTAATTTTAGACCTGAAGACACCTTCAGATTGAAAGTAAAGGGATGGAGAAATATCTATCATGCAAATGAAAGTCAAAAGAAAGTCAGAGTAGCCAAACTTATATCGGACAAATGGGACTTTAAAGTAAAGGCAGTAATAAAAGATGAAGAAGGAAATTATTTAATAATTACAGGGTCCCTCCATCAGGAAGAGCTAACAATTATAAACATCTATGCGCCAAATTTGGGAGCACCTAAATGCATAAAACAACTAATCACAAACAGAAACAATATTATTGGTAAAAATATGTTTATCACAGGGGATTTTAATACTCCACTTACAACAATGGATAGGTCAACCAGACAGAAAATCACTAAAGAAAAAATGGATCTGAACAGCTCACTGAAGCAGATGGAATTAATATATTTAGAACTTTGCATCCTGAAGCTAGGGATTTCACTTTCCTCTTGAGTACACATGGAAAATTCTCCAAGATAGATCACGTACTGGGTCATAAAACAGCCGTCCATAAATACAAACAAGTTGAGATCATACCATGCATACTTTCAGATCACAATGCTGTGAAACTTGAAATCAACCACAAGAAAAAAGTCTGGAAAACCTCCAAAAATGTGGAGGGTAAAAATCACCATACTGAAGAATGATTGGGCCCACCAGGCAATTAGAGAAAAAATTTAAAAATACATGGAAACAAATGAAAATGAAAATACAACAATCCAAACTATCTGGGAGGCAGCCAAGGTAGTCCTAAGAGGAGAGCATATTGCAATCTAGGTCTATTTCATGAAACTAGGAAAAGCACAAATTCAAAATCTAACAGAGCACCTAAGGAAAGTATGAAAGGAGCAGAAAGAACCCCAGCCCAGCAGAGGCAGAGAAATAATAAACATTAGGGCAGAAATATACAATATAGAATCCAAAAAAAAAATTGAACAGATCAATGAAACCGAGAGTTAGTTGGCTTTTTAAAAAATAAACAAAATTGAAAATCCTCTAGCTAAGCTCCTCAGAAAGAAAAGAGAGAACACCCAAATAGAGAAAATCATAAATGAAACTGGACCTATTACAACGGATCTCTCAAAAGTAAAAGCAATCATCAGAGATTATGATGAAAAATTATATACCAAAAAACTAGACAATATAGAAGATATGGACAAATTCCTAAACACACATGCACTACCAAAATCAAATGGGAAGAGAAAAAAAACTATGAACCGACCAATAACCAGTGAATAAATTGAATCAGTTATCAAAAATCTCCCAACAAATAAGAGCCTGATGCCAGATGGCTTCCCAAGAGAATTTTCCCAGACATTTAAAGCAGAGTTAATACCCATTCATCTCAAGCTATTCCAAAAAATAGGAATAGAAGGAAAACTTCCAGACTCATTCTACAAAGCCAGCATCACTTTGATTTGCAAACCAGAGACCCAACAAAAAAAGAGAACTACAGACCAATATCCTTAATGAATACAGATGCAAAAATACTCAACAAGATACTCAACAAGATCGAACTCAACAGCACATAAAAAGAATTATCCATCCTGATCAAGTGGGATTCATTCCTGCATTACAGGGGTGGTTCAGTATTCACAAATCCATCAATGTGATCCATCACATTAACAAAAGAAAAGATTTAAAAAAATGACCCTGTCGATAGATGCAGAATAAGCATTGTCAAAATACAGCATCCTTTCTTAATAAAAATCCTCGAGAAAGTCAGAATAGAAGGAACTTCCTTAAATATCATAAAAGCCATTTATGAAAATCCCACAGCTAATATCATCCTCAATGGGGAAAAACTGAGAGATTTTCCCCTGAGATCAGGAATATTACAGCGATGCCCACTCTCACTACTGTTGTTTAACATAGTGCTGGAACCTTTTCTTAATAAAAACCCTTGAGAAATTCGGAATATAAGAAACTTACTTAAACATTATAAAAGCAGTTTATGAAAAGCCCACAGCTAATATCATCCTCAACGGGGAAAAACTGAGAGCTTTCCCCCTGAGATCAGGAACACGAGAGGGGTGTCCACTCTCACCACTGTTGTTTAATATAGTGCTGGAAGTCCTAGCATCAGCAATCAGACAACAAAAGGAAATAAAAGGCATCAAAATTGGCAAAGAAGAACTCAAAATTTCACTTTCTGCAGATGACATGATATTCTACATGGAAAACCTGATCGACTCCACCAGAAGCCTTCTAGAACTGATCAATGAATTCAGTAAAGTTTCAGGGTACAAAATCAATGTACAGAAATCAGTTGCATTCCTATATACCAATAATAAAACAGCTGAAAGAGAAATCAAGAAACTATTCCCATTCACGATTGTGCAAAAATCCATAAAATACCTAGGAGTAAACCTAACCAAGGATGTAAAAGACCTATATGATGAAAATTATAGAAAACTTACGGAAGAGATTGAAGAAGACACCAAAAGTGGAAAAATATTCCCTGTTCATGGATCGGAAGAATAAACATTGTGAAAATGTCATTACTATGCAAAGCAATCTACACATTCAATGCGATCTCAATCAAAATTGCACCAACATTCTTCACAAAGCAAGAACAAACTATTCTCAAATTCGTATGGAACCGCCAAAGACCCCGAATAGCCAAAGTAATATTGAAGAAGAAAACCAAAACGGGTGTCATCACAATCCCAGACATTCACCTCTACTACAAAGCTGTCATCAACAAGACAGTACGGTATTATAACAAAAACAGACACATAGAGCAGTGGAATAGAATAGAGAACCCAGAACTGGGCCCACAAACGTATGGCCAATTAATGTTTGACAAAGCAGGAAAGACTATC
>NC_043717.1:77154125-77159287 GCF_006229205.1 Suricata suricatta
CATCATCAGGGAAACACAAATCAAAACCACACTAACATACCACCTCATGCCAGTCAGAGTGGCTAAAATGAACAAATCAAGAGACTATAGATGCTGGCAAGGGTATGGAAAGACGGGCACCCTCCTACACTGTTGGTGGGAATGTAAACTGGTGCAGCCATTCTGGAAAACAGTGTGGAGGTTCCTCAAAAAGCTATCCATAGAACTCACTTATGACCCAGCAATAGTACTGCTAGGGATTTACCCAAGGGATACAGAAGTGCTGATGCATAGGGGCACATGTACCCCTATGTTCATAGCAGCACTGTCAACAATAGCCAAAACATGGAAAGAGCCTAAATGTCCATCACCTAATGAGTGGATCAAGAAGATTGGTATATACATACAATGGAGTATTACATGGCAATGAGAAAGAATGAAATCTGGCCATTTGTAGGAAAGTGAGTGGACCTTGAGGGTGTCATACTAAGTGAAATAAGTCAGGTGGAAAAGGACAGATACCATATGTTTGCACTCATAGGTCTAACAGGAGACCAGGAGAAACCGAATGGAGGACCAGGCGGAGGGGAAGAGGGAAAGTGAGTTGGGGAGAAAAAGGGATGCAAAACCTGAGAGACTATTGAATACTGAAAACGAACTGAGGGTTGAAGGGGAAGGGGGAGGGGGGAAAAGAGGTGGTGGTGATGGAGGAGGGCCCTTGTGGGGAAGAGCACTGGGTGTTATATGGAAACCAATTTTACAATAAACTACTTTTAAAAAATAACATAGTGCTGGACGTCCTAGCATCAGCAATCAGACAACAAAAGAAAATAAAAGGCATCAGGGTCAGCAAAGTAAAAGTCAAACTTTCACTTTTCGCTGATGACATGATACTCTACATGCAATACCTGACTGAGTCCACCAGAAGCCTTCTAGAACTGATCCATGAATTCAGCAAAGTCGCAGGGTACAAAATCAATGTACAGAAATTCGTCATATTTTTATACACCAATAATGAATCAACAGAAAGAGAAATCAAGAAAATGATCCCATTAACAATTGCACAAAAACCATAAAATACCTAGGAATAAAACTAACCAAAGATGTAAGAGACCTGTACGATGAAAATTATAGAAAGCTTATGAAAGAAATTGAAGAAGACAGAAAGAAATGGAAAAACATTCCGTGCTCATGGATTGGAAGAATAAACATTGTTAAAATGTCATTATTACCCAAATCAATCTACACATTCAATGCAATCCCAATCGAAATTGCACCACCATTCTTCTCAAAGCTAGAACAAACTATCCTAAAATTTGTATACAACCACAAAAGACCCCAAATAGCCAAAGTAATATTGAAGAAGAAAACCAAAATGGGAGGCATCACAATCCCAGACTTTAGTCTCTACTACAAAGCTGTCATCATCAAGACACTATGGAATTGGCACAAAAAGAGACACATAGACCAATGGAATAGAATGGAGAGCCCAGAACTGGACCCACAAATGTATGGCCAATTAATCTTAGACAAAGCAGGAATGAGTATCCAATGGAAAAAAAGCAGCCTCTTTAACAGGTGGTGCTGGGAGACCTGGACAGCAACATGCAGAAGAATGAAACTAGACCACTTTCTTACACCATACACAAAAACTCAAAATGGATGAAGGACCTGAATATGAGACAGAAAACCATCAAAACTCTAGAGGAGAAACAGGAAATAGCCTCCTTGACCTCAATCACAGCAATGTCCTACTCGACCCATCCCCAAGGGCAAGGGAATCAAGAGCAAAAATGAACTATTGGAACCTCATCAAGACAAAAACCTCTGCAAGGCAAAGGAAACAACCAAAAAGCACTATAGGCAATCGACGGAATGGGAAAAGAGAGCTGCAAATGACATATCAGATAAAGTGCTAGTATTCAAAATCTACAAGGAACTCATCAAACCCCACACCTGAAAAACGAGTAATCCAATGAATAAATGCGCAGAAGACATGAAGAGACACTTCTTCAAAGAGGACATCCAGATGCCAACAGGCACATGAAACGATGGTCAGCATCGCTCATCATCAGGGACACACAAATCAAAACCACATTGAGATATCACCTCACACTGGTTAGAGTGGCTAAAATGAACAAATCAAGAGACTATAGATGCTGACAAGGATGTGGAGAAACGGGCACCTTCCTACACTGTTGGTGGGAATGTAAACTGGTGCAGCCATTCTGGAAAACAGTGTGGAGGTTCCTCATAAGATTAACAATAGAAGTCTTCTATGACCCAGCAATAGCACTGCTAGGGATTTACCCAAGAAATACAGAAGTGCTGATGCTTAGGAGCACATGTACCCCGATGTTCATAGCAGCACTGTCAACAATAGCCAAAACATGGAAAGAGCCTAAATGTCCATCACCTGATGAGTGGATCAAGAAGATGTGGTATATATACACAATGGAGTACTACATGCAATGAGAAAGAATGAAATATGGCCATTTGTAGGAAAGTGGATGGACCTCGAGGGTGTCATGCTAAGCGAAATAAGTCAGGCGGAGAAGGACAGATACCATATGTTTGCACTCATAGGTCTAACAGGAGAAACCTAACAGGGGACGATGTGAAGGGGAAAGGTGGGGGAAGAGTTAGGGAATGGGAGTGAGGCAAATCATGAGAGACTCTTGAATACTGAAAACAAACTGAAGGCTGAAGAAGTATGGGGAAGGTAAAGGGGGAGATGGTCATGGAGAGGGGCAGTTGTGGAGAAGAGCACTGGGTGTTACACGGAAACCAACTTGGCAATAAATTAATTACAAAAAAGAAAGAAGATGTGGTATATATATATACACAATGGAATACTACATGACAAAGAGAAAGAATGAAATCTGGCCATTTGTAGCAAAGTGGATGGACCTCGAGGGTGCCATGCTAAGTGAAATAAGTCTGGCAGAGAAGGACAGATACCATATGTTTTCACTCACAGGTCTAAGAGGAGAAATCTAACAGGGAACCAAGGGGAGGGGAAAGGTGGGGAGAAGAGTTAGGGAAAGGAGTGAGGCAAATCATGAGAGACTTTTGAATACTGAAAAAAAAACTGACGGCTGAAAGAGAGAGGGTGGAAAGGGAATGGGGTGGTGGTCACGGAGAGGGGCTCTTGTGGGGAAAAGCACTGGGTGTTATATGGAAACCAACGTGGTAATAAACCGTTTAAAGAAAAGAAAAAAAGAAGATGTGGTGTATATATATATGTGTGTGTGTGTGTGTGTGTGTGTATACATACACAATGGAATATACATTATATTCCAATATATATATGTGTGTGTGTGTGTGTGTGTGTGTGTGTGTGTGTATATACATACACAATGGAATACTACATGGCAATGAGAAAGAATGAAATCTGGCCATTTGTAGCAAAGTGAATGGACCTCGAGGGTGAAATAAGTGAAATAAGTTAGGCAGAGGACAGATATCATATGTTTTCACTCATAGGTCTAACAGGAGAAACATAATAGGGAACCATGGGAAGGGGAAGGAGGGAAAAGAGTTAGGGAGAGGGAGTAAGGCAAATCATGAGAGACTTGAATACTAAAAACTGAGGGCTGAAGAGGGAGCAGGGGAAGGGGAAGGGGGTTGATTGTCAAGGAGGGGGGCATTTGTGGGGAAGAGCACTGGGTGTTATATGGAAACCAACTTGGCAATAAACTATTTGTAAAAATTTTAAAAATAAAAAGAAAGAAAAGTAAGAGGCATCTCCCAATCTGTGTGTCCCAGTATTTACACCCAACACAGTACCTGGCACAAAGATAGCTCTTCACAAATAGATGAAACGATTTAATCTGAAAGTCAGCATCCCCCTATTTTTCTAAATAGTGGAATCTTCTTTAAGGAATATCTTATGCAAGACTAAAATATCAAATAGATGAAAGAGGAAAGGGGAAGAAGGTAAAAAGAATATCTAAAAAAACAAAATAAAAGAAGGTGGAAATTTCTGATTTAACTTGAAGTGCAAGCCCAAGAACACTGCTATATCAACAATGTCCTTCCCTTCAAAAATCTCTCCTGCCTGAGTAGTCCATGAGGCGTCTAAGCAGTGTGAGGAAACCAAAGGATCAGTTTGTTTCTCACATCATGTTTTTCAGCCTAATAGTATCTGTTTCACTGAGGAGTCAAATAGACTGACTCTTGGGACTCCTCCCAGAGACACTGTATCGAATTCTTTTGGGATGGGGCCCAAGAAAATCACCTTCCAGGTGATTCTGATGCATACTTGAGATTAAGAAACACTACCTAGTAGGCTTTGTTCATAAAAATGTAATTTCATTTTTTATTGCTGCATAACAAATTACCACACAAACTGAAAAGGTTAAAACAACATCCATTTATTAGCTCACATTTCTGTAGATGACCGGTCCAGGCACAGCGTGATTTGATTCCCTGCTCAAGGTTTCTCAAGACTGAAATCAAGGTGGGCTCCTTTCTCATCTGGAACTCAAGGTTCTCTTCCAAGATTGTGTAATTGTGACAGAATTCAGTTTCTTTATGGCTGTAGGACTGGGGCCCACATTTCCTTGCTGGCTCTCAGCTAGAGGCTGCTCTTAACTACTATAGGTCACCCACATTTCTTGCCACATGGCTCCTATCAGCACTAGAAAATCTCCATGTTGAATCTTTCTCATACTTGAAATTGCTTTTGCCAGGAAGAGCCCTTCTAAGGCTCACTGATGCGGTCAGGCTCACAAATAATAATTTCTCTTTCTTATATATAATTGATTTGGGATTTAAAAATTTGTAATGTTTATTTTTGAAAGAGAGAGAGAGAGCGAGCATGAACAGGGGAGGAGCAGAGAGAGAGGGAGACATGGAAACTGAAGCAGTCAGCATGGAGCTCAACAAGGGGCTTGATCTCATGAACCCTGAGATCATGACCTGAGCCGATGTCTGATGCTTAACCAACTGAGCCACCCAGGAACCCCCGTTTGGGATTTTATTTTATTTTTTAAATAGTTTATTGTCAAATTGCTTTCCATACAACACCCAGTGCTCTTCCCCACAAGTGCCCTCCTCCATCACCACCACCTCTTTCCCCCCTCCCCCTTCAACCTTCAGTTCGTTTTCAGTATTCAATAGTCTCTCAAGTTTTGCATCCCTCTCTCTCCCCAACTCTGTTTCCTTCTTCCCCTCCCCCT